>NC_057724.1:6234605-6310688 GCF_004010195.1 Chiloscyllium plagiosum
TTCCTGAAGAAGGGCTCATGCCCGAAACGTCGATTCACCTGCTCCTTGGATGCTGCCTGAGCTGCTGCACTTTTCCAGCAACACATTTTCTGCAGTTATACAGGGCCTTGGTGAGGCCACGCCTTGAGTATTGTGAGCAGTTTTTGTCTCCTTAATCTGAGGAAGGACATTCTTGCTATTGAGGGAGTCCTGCAAAGGTTCACCAGACTGATTCTCGGGATGGCAGGACTGACATATGAGGACTGGATCAACAGGGCCTGTAGAAGAATGAAGGGGGAGTCGCATGGAAACATATAAAATGCTGATAGGACTGGACAGGCTAGATGCGGGAAAAATGTTCCCGATGTTGGAGAAGTCCGGAATTGGGGTCACAGACTATGAAAAGGTGTAAGCCATTTTTGGACTGAGATGAGGAAGAATTTCTTCACTCAGAACCTGTGGAATTCTCTACCACAGAAAGCTGTTGGGTCCAGTTTGTTAGATATATTCAGGAGGGAGATGGATGTGGCTCTTGTGGCTAAAGGGATCGAGGAGTATGGAGAGAAAACGGGAGTTGAATACTGAGTTTGCATGATCTGCCATGACCATACTGAATTGTGGTTAAGACTCAAAGTGCAGAATGGCCTACTCCTGCACCTATTTCCTATGTTTCTATGTATGTTTGCCTATCCTAATGGATGTGATTCATTGTAACAAGCACACAGATGTGAAAAATATAGATGATATGTTACACTTTTTGAAGAATAATCATTAGTAGATGATTTACTATCATTGTCTGGTGGAAGTTCTGGTCTGATAAATTTGCAGGCATGAATTATTTGGTGAATGTGTAATGCAGTGGTGTTACATGACTCGATCTTATTTATGGACAGATGCAATTCACATTGTGAAATACAGTGTATAATGTATATCCAGAATGATTCATATTCAGTGTGATATACTGATTGACAATAATATATTGAATGAGATGTTTTAAGTGAGTGTGAAATCCATATGGGTATGATTTATGCTTGGGAATCAATAAGCATTGCTAAATGATGAATGTAAGTTTGTGATGTGTTCTGTGGAATGTGAAGGTATAATTTATGGTGTGTGTGTGTGTGTGTGTGTGTGAGAGAGAGAGAGACAGATCCATGCTCTTGATTTATTTGATGGGTTCTAGGCTTGGGACACATATGTTACTCCCCAGCATTTCCCTGCATCAATCAAAGGCAGCATTTTCATGCTCCATTGTCACCAAATGCTCCATTACTGGCCGTGTCAATAGATGAGGTTGGTCGGAAATGCAGAGGTCAGCTGTGGTGTGAGCTGACATTTTGGTGAGAGGCAGATAATTTACCTTTCACTTCACTTCACGAGCTTGCTCACTATAGCAAGATGACTAGACAGTGTATGGCTAGAGTGTGTCATCAAAGAAAGACTTACATTTCTGTAGCGGCCTTCATGACCTCAGCGTGTCTCAAAGTGCTTTACAACCAATGAAATGCTTTTGAAGTGTCATCACCTGTCATGCAGGAAACTAGTAAAAAGCTGCTGTTATTGTTAAAAGCTGTCAAGCAGATTTCTCTGAAAACGATGGAGTTTGCAACAAAAGGAGTGCTGACATTCTGAATGACCTGTCTCAGGGTTGTACCTTCCTAAGCAATAAACTCTGTGTCTTCAATGCCTCTTAGCCTGAAATGCTGACATCCATCAGTGCAAACATTGCCCCAATGTACACTTGAATTATTCCTCATAGTAGGGTTCCAGTTGGTGGCATGACAAGCTTGTGTCTAATTGCACTTCGGAGAAGAATCTCAGGATGTTTAATTACATTAAAAATGCTGTTTAAGTGTAGATTCTGCTTTGTTGAATTATGCCAAGATTCATTGGAATGCATCTTTTGTGAGAAATAGACTTTTATATTCTGCTGACCTGAGGGAAAATATTGGTGCAAATGACCAAATACGATCCTAGATTTGTAAATGCTGGAGTTACCTTTTCACAAAACAAAATTTCATGCATGTTGATGCGACTGGATAAAGGTGGATTTTTAAAATACGCTAATGGGATATGGGCACCGCTGGCTGATCAGCATTTCAGCCTATCCCTAGTTGCCCTTGAGAAGGTGGTAGTGCGTTGCTTTCTTGAACTGCTGCAGTCCAAATACTGATGGTTGACCCACAATACCTTTAGAGAGGGAATTCCAGGATTTTGACCCAGTTTTGATTGAGAAGCAAGCTTGAATTGATCACTCTTATCATTATCGGATTTACCCATTCCCTTTCTTTTTGGTGATTTGTCAACGTTTTCGGCGGCTTGGGTTATAGAGTTTGTAGACACAGGGAGAGACATAGAGACCAGAAGAAAGAGACCATTTGAAAATTGGAAACGTAACCAAGACTAGTTTTGAGGGACAGGATAAATGTCCAATGGGTAAAAGATAGTAAAGAATTTCAAAGGACTTGGGAGTGAGACCCAAGGCAGAGCATTCTAAGGCACAGCGTAGTCAGCAGGCAAAGACTGGCACCTTTTCTGATGAAGTACCATGTGGCACTTTCTGTATTTAAACCTTGCGCGCTTGAGGATCAGGATGCTATTCCGCTGTGATGGGCATCACAGCTAGGTCCAATCCTGCTCTTAAACAGCAGCCAGGAGAAACGCTGCTCCAGAAAGAGTCGCAGGATCAAGGAGCTGGAACACCGTTATTCATCGCAAGCCTATCTCAGCTCCAGCTCTGTCATTACATATTTGACTGGGATCAGCTAATAATAATTGAGCCTGCTCCAGCCACCTCATCCCCAAGACCTGAATCAGTGTTAATCTATAATCTAACATTTACCAACTCCCTGAAGGGAGCTCTTAGCAATACCACTGCAAGCTTTCAATTCCTCTCAGTGTCCAGCCACCCCATCCCCAAGACCTGAATCAGTGTTAATCTATAATCTAACATTTACCAACTCCCCTGAAGGGAGCTCTTAGCAATACCACTGCAAGCTTTCAATTCCTCTCAGTGATAGTTTAATCAAACCCATCTACTTTTTCAATGTCAGAGGCTGTCGATCTTGGCTTCAAATCCATTTTAGAGACTTGAGCCTGTAGTTCTGCCCAGCACAAAGGAGAAAGTGCAGACTGTAGGTGCTGGAGATGAGAGGCAAAGAGTGTGGTGCTGGAAAAGCACAGCAGGTCAGGCAGCATCTGAGGAGCAGGAGAGAGGCGTTTCGAGCATAGGCTCTGCTTCAGGAATTTTCTCTGCACCACACTGTTCAGTTCTGCCTAGCACGCCAGAGTGAGTCCTGTGTTGCGGAACGGGAGGAGTTTTTAAATGAAGCGTTCAACTAATGCCCTGTCTGCTCACTCCTGTGGATGTAAATGATTCAATATGACGATTGAAAGGAGAGCAATCCATTTTTCCTGATGTCCTGGACAATATCTATCTCTGAATTGAACAAAGCCAACCTGTTCATGATCTCATTGCTGTTTCTGGTGGCTGTGTTTGCCACCTCACGACAGTCACTCTGCTTCAGCAGTGCTTCAGTGACTGTGGTCCTGAGGTCAATGAGGGCAACTGTAGGAAAGCAAGTCTGTTTTTCTCCTGAAGGTGCCTGAATGCACCAGAGTGAGGGAATGTGTAGGCAGGGACTGTTCTCTCTCTTGCACTCTATTGCTTCATTGAATCAACATCTTGATGTTGTCAGAAACCAAATGGATGATTTGTCAAATTGTCAGGGGTGGTATGGGTGGCTGATTCTCAGTTCCTTTCCTGTTTTACACATTGTGTTTTTCTCTCTGACTCTACACTAACTCTAACTAATGCAACACAGACATTTCCTCTGTGGTATTTCTGTTCACTCAGATAAATCCTGATTGGCCAGGATTCAGTTCAGCCACTCCAATGATTGAACCACAAGTCCCGTGGATGAGGTGATTTATTACGTCTAACGTCTTGTCCTTTAGTGCAAGCCTGACTGTGGTTTGCTAAACTTCTGTGTTCAGATTCAAGAACTGACAACCAGCAGGCAACAGCCAGTGGAAGCACACTCACTCTTATTAACTTACAGTATAACTTCCAACATATCGGGGCGGCACGGTGGCTCAGTGGTTAGCACTGCTGTCTCACAGCTCCAGGGTCCCAAGTTCGATTCCAGCCTTGGGCGACTGTCCACGTGGAGTTTGCACATACTCCCCATGTCTGCGCGGGTTTCCTCCCACAGTCCAAAGATGTGCCAGCCAGGTGAATTGGCCATGCTAAATTGTCCATAGTGTGGGTTACTCTTCGGAGGGTCGGTGTGGGCATGTTGGGCCGAAGGGCCTGTTTCCACACTGTGGAGAATCTAATATCCAACAGTAATGCCGAGCAGCACTGTACCGGCCTAACCCACAGTCTGCTGTGTCTGTTGATGAACGGTCTTGCTATGCTCACCGCTTCCAAAGACTTCAGTTAGAGTCATAGAGATGTATAGCATGGAAACAGATCCTTCATTCCAACTCGTCCATGCTGACCAGATATTCTAACCTAATTTAGTCCCATTCGCCAGCATTTGGCCCATATCTGTCTAAAACCTTCTTATTCATACACCCATCCAGATAGCCTTTAAATGTTGTAATTGTGCCAACCTTCACCACTTCCTCTGGCAGCTCATTCCATACAAGCACTTCCCTCTGCATGAAAAAGTTGCCCCTTAGGTCTCTTTTAAATTCACCCTTAACCTGTGCCCTGTAATTCTGGATCAAGTGACTGACATTCAAGGTTTAAAAGAAAGAATTTATATCGCTCTAACTCCTCTTACAATCTCAGGCCAAGTATTTTCTAGCCAATTAGGTACTTACTAATTGGTGTTCCATTGTAGGAGATGCAGCAGCTAATTTGCCCATAGCTGCATCCCGAATGATATATTGAGCAGTTTTCTTACATTGTTGAATAACTAATGGCTGCAACACCAGTGACAACCCCTGTTCTTCTTTGAATCACAATGGGATCTTCCATCTGCCCCCCAAGTCCATAGGAGACTTTGGTTTATCATCTGATCTGAAAGGTAGCATCTCCAACAGTGCAGCAGACCCACAGTACCACACTGGCTTTCAGTCGAGATTAACTATTCAAGTCTTTGAATTGTGATGGAGTCGTGCTCAATCTGTGACCTTCTGATTGGGATTGAGACTGATACACATTATTTTACAGGTAATTTGCATATTTGGCTGTCATTAACACTCCTGTAGTGAAGAAAATACAGCCTTGGAGGGTCATTGGGTACCAACTGAAGCTGCTTAGTGAGGAGGTAGGGTCAGTTTCATTAATTTAAAACAAGACACAGTTGGATGGGTCTTTATATGGTGGGGGATTTAAGGGTTATGGGGATAATGCAGGTAGGAGGAGCTGAGGCGATGGATAGTTCTTAATGAATGGTGGAGCAGGCTTGATGGGCCAAATGGCCTACTCCTGATTCTATTACTATGAAACGGTGAAGGAATTAACAATGTGTGGCATGCCAACAATTCACGGGGGACCTGTTCAATTTGTCAGAGGCATGTTTGCCAATGCCACATTGCTTCCTAACTGTACTATTGTTGCAAACCAAGCCAAATACAAAGTGGCTGCCCCTACATTACTCCCAGTATCGTTGTCACTCTCAGTCTTTTGATTTTGGTTACATATAAGTGATTGCACCAGGGAGCTGCCAATAAAAGTTACGATTGTCTAATTAATTGTTGATGTAAGATCATTATATCTCATTAGTTAATCCAGACAGCAACAGGACATTGCGAAGAAGCATTGATAGATTAAGTGAGCAAGTAGGAAAAAAATGGCAACAAAATCCAAGTTGAGAAGGCACAAGTCATCCACAGGGCGGAAGTGGGTACTGCAGATGCTAGAGATTAGAGTCAAGATCAGAGTGGTGCTCGAAGAGCATAGCAGGTCAGACAGCATCCGAGGAGCAGGAAAATCGATGTTTCGGGCAAAAGCCCTTTATCAAGCCCTTCCTGATGAAGGGCGTTTGCCTGAAATGTCGATTTTCCTGCTCCTCGGATGCTGCCTGACCTGCTGGGCTTTTCCAGCACCACTCTGATCTTGACACAAATCATCCACAGTTCATCCAATGAATATAGGTTGGAGTATTCTTGAACTGATGAGAAATTAGCAGCAACAGAGAAGCAAAGGAAACAAGTCATTAAAAACTGATAGACTGAGACAAGGAGCAATTGAAACGTTAGTGGAATCTTGACCTTGATTGCAACAAAGCTGATAGATTTAGAGAATCAGAAAATGGTTACAACATAGAAGGTGACCATTCAGCCTGTTTTGTTTGTACTGGCTCCCTGTAAGAGTGATTCCATCAGTCTCCCTGCTCCTCATTTTCCCATAGCCCTGTGATTGCTTTCCCATCAGGGGCTTACTCAACTCTTTTTAAAAATCATCTTGGAACCTACCTCCATCACAATTTTAGGCAGGTGCATTCCAGATCCTATCCAGTCAATGAATGAGAAAAAATGTTTTCCTCCTGTTGCTGTTGGTTCATTTGGTTTTCATCTTAGAGTCCTCCTTTTTTTTCACACTTCCACCAAATGAAACAACTTCTCTGCACCTACTGCCTGGGACTTTACTCACCAGAGTGTAAGAGGTTGAGGGGTGACTTGATCGAGGTTTATAAAATCATGAGGGGCATAGATAAGTAAAAGTCTTTTCCCTGCGGTTGGGGAGTTCGAAACTAGGGTGCATATTTTTAACTTGAGAGGAGAAAGATTTAAAAAAGGACATAAGGGGAAACTTTTTTTTAACATTGAGATTGATTCATGTGTGGAATGAACTGACAGAGGATATAGTAGGTGCAGTAGATACAGTTACAATATTTAAAAAACATTTGGATCAGTACATGAATAGGAAAGGTTTGGAGGGATATGGGCCAAATACAGGCAAGTGGGACTAGTGGCTTTGGGACCATGTCTGGACTAGTTGGACTGGTCTGTTTCCATGATGTATGACTCTACGAATCTATACTTAGACCCCCTTTTGAACAAATTTTTCAGATCTCCTCTGAACCTTCTTTCTCCAAAGAGAACAATTCCAGTTCTTCCAGTCTATCCATATCAGCCTGATATCTCCGGGAAAACTCAGCAGGTCAGGCAGCACCTGTGGGGTGAAAAGAGAGCTAATCTTTTGAGTCCAGTGACCCTTCTTCAGAACTGAAGACGAGAATCAAGACGTAAGCGTTTTTTTTCTTTCCACAGATTCCACCGGAGCTACTGATTTTCTCCAGTACTTCCTGGTTTTGTTTGTATCAGATCTCCAGCCTGCACAGTCCCTTGCTTTAATCAATCTGACATCCGTCATATACACACGTTATTCTCAACTACTCTTGTCAATGGAGATGAACAGTTTTTGTTTTCCCGAATGTGGATGATCTTCAACAGCATCTGCATTCCCTCATCTTTAAAGACAACCCCCTTTTGTTTTCCTTTATTCTTTCATGTCTCACTAGAAATCAAGTGCTGATATTCCTGGAGTCAACACATGGAATTTCCTAATTTACCTGTCCTGGAGACCCAGATTGACAGAAAAGCGTGGACTATGTTTCCCAACCTAACAAAAAATCATCACGATTAATTAGACTGTAACGACATGTCAACAATTTGGGTGGCTCAGTTGTTAGCACTACTGCCTCACAGCGCCAGGGACCCGAGTTAGATTCCTGCCTTGGGCAACTGCCTATGTGGAGTTTGCACATTCTCCCCGTGTCTGTGTGGGTTTCCTCCGGGTGCTCCGGTTTCCTCCTACAATTCAAAGATGTGCAGGTCAGATGAATTGGCCATGCTAAAATTGCCCGTAGTGTCAGGGGTGAATATAGGGTAGGGGAATGGGTCTGGGTGGGCTACTCTTCGGAGGGTCGGTGTGGACTTGTTTGACCTGTCAGCATATAACACTACTCGTTAAAAATAAACTCAACATATGAATTGTCCCTTACATAGACACAAAAATTTGGGTGTTATGGATGGAGGGAAAAATTAGGAAGCTCTTCAGTAGTTCCTGAGATGGTTGTTAGGGTTCTTGTGCTGATAAAGACATTGGTCTGCCTTTCTCAGATGTTCCCATTAGTCTACAAGCTGCACAGGGTGTCTGGTTCATTCATAAATGGCCTTTAACTTATTCACTAAAAGTCAAAGCTTACAGCAACTCCTGAAGGAAAGATTAATTGGTTTTCTTCAGCCTTAGAGTGGCTTTCACTGAAAACAAAAGAGATAGCTCCTGAACTGATGGAGATCTGATAAACATCTCTCTCCTTTGTTCACAGTCTCAAGCTGATCAGTTGCCTGAAGACCCAAAACAGCACGGTGGCTTAGTAGTTAGCACTGCTGCCTCGTGGCACCAGGGACTCAGGTTCGATTCCATCCTTGGGCGACTGTAAATGTGGAATTTGCACATTCTCCCTGTGGCTGCGTGGGCTTCCTTCCAAATTGCAAAGATGTGCAGGTTAGGTGGATTGGCCATACTAAATTGCCCATAATGTCCAGAGATTTGCTGACTCGGTGGATTAGCCATGGGAAATGTAAGGTTACAGAGATGGGATGGGGTGGGTCTGGGTGGAATGCCCTTTAGGAGGGGTAGTTTGAACCTGATGGGCTGAAAGGCCTGCTGCCACACTGTAGGATTCTATAGTTGTTATAAGTTTTGTTCTTGACAACTGAGTGCTTGTATAAAGACTGGGCGAGAGTGAAGACTATACGGTTGGCTCTGTTGTGGTGCAGTGATATGTCTCTTACTCTGAGGCAGGAGGCCCAGGTTCAAGTCCTATGTGTTCCATGTGAAATGTGTCATAATATCTCTGAAAAGGTTGATTACAATATCTATAAAAACTATCATGAAGATTGACCAGAGAGGTATAGGAATGACACACTTGAAACATTTGAGAGACTTTGGAAACTGAATTTGTTCCCTTTCAAGACGTGAAGACTTTCCTGATTTGGAGA
The DNA here is from genome assembly GCF_004010195.1 of Chiloscyllium plagiosum. Classification (NCBI taxonomy): domain Eukaryota; kingdom Metazoa; phylum Chordata; class Chondrichthyes; order Orectolobiformes; family Hemiscylliidae; genus Chiloscyllium; species Chiloscyllium plagiosum. Next base: position 6,243,549 of record NC_057724.1, read on the forward strand.
TGTCGGTGTTGGACTGGGGTGTACAAAGTTAAAAAATCACACAGCACCAGGTTATAGTCCAAAAGGTTTAATTGGAAGCAGTAGCTTTCGGAGCACTGCTCCTTCATCAGGTGGTTGTGGAGTATAAGATTGTAAGACACAGAATTTATCGCATAAGTTTACAGTGTGATGTAACTGAAATTATAAATTGATAAAGACCTGGATTGTTTGTTCAGTACAAAACTTTGAAGACTTTCCGGTTGTATTTGAGAGGAATATAAACCAGTTGACGATTGAGAGATGTTTCCTGCCAATAGGTTATTTCTAGATTGAGGAAGAATGTAAGTCGCATGGAAAGGTTGCATCAGGCTTGGCTGAGGTTAGGCATTTCTTCATTTTGCAGATGAGAGTTGACCAATGGATGAAGTTCCAGGTTGGTGTGGTACTCGTTGACCTTCATCAAACCTCAAAACGAGAACTCGTTTCTGCTTGGGGTAGAGATCACATCTTAAAAAGAGGTTTTTTTTCAGTACAATGGCCATGCATGAACGCAATAGGCTGAACCACTGCTCAGGAGCAGGGGGGATGGGAGGCAGAATTTTAAATCAAAATGCTCCAGGCTCGAAATTCAAGTGTCAGCTTCTGTAATTTTGATGCTGTTTTAAAAATCGGTGCATCCAAAGATAACCCCGCCCAGAACTGGCCACATCCCCAGGCTGAAATGAAAAATAAGGTGATGAGATTTCACCGAGACCAGGTTAATTGGCAAGATTCAAAGTTATAAACTACATCAAATCTTCCAAGAGGAAATCTCGAGAGATACTTTCCAATTGATCGTGGAGTTTTACATTGTTTTGGTCTCTTTCGAGGAGATCACATGACGGCTGGTGAGTGTGGGGCTCAGGGAATTGTTCTGCTGACAATGGTTGTACCGGTAAAATTGTGTGAGGCGGACATGGTGGAGTCGGTGGCTTAGCATTAGGTTTCGGCAGGAGGCCTGAGATTTGGGCTTTGCCCCACAGAAAGGATTTCTCAGCCTTCAATACAGCAGGACACTTCGAACAAAAACTTGCACAGAAATGTTTCCCCTCTGGAACTGAGAGGCATTCTGGGTCAGCGCAAGGAAGGAGGAGGATCCATCTGTTCCTCTGAGTATTTGTCTTCCATCCCTTTCCTATTCCTGTGCCCCCTGTCAGGCTCACCACTGTCCTGCTCGAGGTGGACTCCTACTCTCAGGTGATAGCCTGTTGCTCAGGCCTGAGACTCTCTCTGTGTTCAGTTTCATTTACCTGGGATTGAGTGGACAATTCCAGGCCCCAGCACTTTTCATCACATTTGACAGTGTTTGCTCTTTACGTTTCACTCATTTTTCTCTTCCTACTGATCCCACCATAATTCCACTTCCTATGTGAGCTGAAAGTCCTTGCATACAATGCTGACCATTTATCAGAGCACAGGGACTGTCCCTCTTTATCTAATCCCATGCTGTTCCTTTCCTGCAAGTGTTTGATAGAGAGAGTGTAGAGGAGGCTTTACTCTACATGTAACCCTGTGCAGTACCTGTCCGGGGAATGTTTGATGAGGACAGTGTAGAGGTAGCGTTATTCTATATCTAACCCTGTGCAGTACCTGTCCGGGGAATGTTTGATGAGGAGAGTGTAGAGGTAGCGTTATTCTATATCTAACCCTGTGCAGTACCTGTCCGGGGAATGTTTGATGAGGAGAGTGTAGAGGTAGCGTTATTCTATATCTAACCCTGTGCTGTACCTGTCCTGGGAATGTTTGATGAGGGCAGTGTAGAGGTAGCGTTATTCTATATCTAACCCTGTGCTGTACCTGTCCTGGGAATGTTTGATGAGGGCAGTGTAGAGGTAGCGTTATTCTATATCTAACCCTGTGCTGTACCTATCCTGGGAACGTTTGATGTGGACAGTGTAAAGGTAGCGTTATTCTATATCTAACCCTGTGCTGTACCTGTTCTGGGAATGTTTGATGAGGACAGCGTAGAGGTAGCGTTATTCTATATCTAACCCTGTGCTGTACCTGTCCTGGAAAGGTTTGATGTGGACAGTGTAGAGGGAGCTTTACTCTTAATGTCATAGAGTTGTACAGCACAGAAACTGACCCTTTGGTCCAACTCATCCATGCCGACCAGATATTCTAAATTTATCCAGTCCCATATGCCAGTGTTTGGGCCATATCCCTCTAAACCCTTCCTATTCATGTACTCATCCAGATGCCTTTTAAATGTTGTAACTGTACCAGCCTCCACCATCAGCTCATTCCTTACACACATCACCCTCTGTGTGAAAAGGTTGCCCTTTTGGTCCCTTTTAGACCTTTCCCTTCTCACCTTAAACCAATCCCCTCTATTTTTGGACTCCCCTATCCTGGGAAAAGATCTTGGGTATTTACCCTATCCATGCCCCTCATGATTTTATAAACCTACATAAGGTCACACCTCAACCTCTGACACTCCGGGGAAAACAGCCCCAGTCTATTCAGCCTCTCTCTATAGCTCAAACCCTCCAACCCTGGCAACATCCTTGTAAATCTTGATTTTGTCTTTGTGTTTTCTCTCTCTCCCTCTGGGCACCATCTCTATCTATCCCCCACCATCATCAGCACAAATACCAATCATACCCAGTTGCTAAGAGTCACTGGGCAAGATTAGATTAGATTCCCTACAATGTGGAATTGGGCCCCTCGGCCAAACAAGTCCAGACTGACCTTCCGAAGAGTAACCCACCCAGACCCACTTCCCTCTGACTAATGCACCGAACACGATGGGCAATTTAGCATTGCTGATCTACTTGGACTTGCACATCTTTGGACTGTGGGAGGAAAATGGAGCACCCAGAGGAAACCCACGCAGACACGGGGAGAATGGGCAAACTCCCCACAGTCGCCCAAGACGGGAATTGAACCTGGATCCCTGGCACTGTGAGGCCATTGTGCCGCCTCAATTAACTCTATGAAGTTGCCAGGCCTGCTGAGTTTCTCCAGCACTTCCTGTTTTGTTTGTTTTAGATCTCCAGCATAATTTAATTAAGTGCCTTTAGTGTCATGGAATAAGAAATGAGGAAATCTTTGCTTAAACTGGAAATGTCCTGGTCATTGTCCTCCCTGGGCCATGACAGTCCCTGTTGATGGGTGCTCATACCCTCTGATCGGAAGCTCATCCTACAGAAATCCCTGGTGGAGCCTTGTGTCTGGGACCGCTGCTGTGTGCAGAAAAGAGAGGTGCTGGAGACAAGAGGAGAATCATAGAATCTCTACAGTGTGGAAGCAGGCCATTCAGCCCATCAAGTCCACACCAACCCTCTGAACAGCAGCCCACTCAGACCCGCACACTCCCCCATCTCCCCACCCTGCATGATCCATGGCTAATCCATCTAACTTGTACATTTTCGGACTGTTGGAGGAAACCTGAGCACCCGGAGGAAACCCAAGTTGACACAGGGAGAACGAGCAAACTCCACACAGACAATCATCCAAGGCTAGAATCAAACCCAGGTCCCTTGTGCTGTGAAGCAACAGTGCTAACCACTGAGCCACCTTGCCTCTGTTATCAAACCTTTCATCGTTCTGTCGGGCAGAAGGTATAAATGCTTGTATGCACATACAAATTGATTCAAGAACAGCTTCTTCCCCGCTGTTATTGGACTTCTGATTAGACCTCTCAAACTTTAAATTTAATGTTGATTTCACTCCTTGTGTATCTTCTCTGCAGCCATAACTTTGTATTCCTCGCTCTGTTCTATTACCCTAATGATCTGCCTGAACTGCAGTTCCTCTGTACTACAGCAACAAATTACATTTATATAGCTGTATAACAAAATGTCCACAGGGGATTTCTAAAGCAAGATATGAATTTGCATAATGTAAGGGGATTTTTGGTCAAGTAACTCAAAGTTGGTCAAAGAGATGGGGCGATTTGAAGGCATATGCTTGCTGAGGATTGAGATCTCAGAGGTCGGTGGGGCTGAGGGACGACAGGGAGGGGTGAGACCATGGAGGAATCTGAAAACAAGAATATGAGAATCTGGATTGTGATAGCTGTGTTCTCCAGCACCACACTTTGGCAAGGGCAGGAGGATCATGGTGAGGGGTGTGGAGGAGGTTTACCAGCATGGCACTGCGGATGAGGGATTTGTGATCACAGGGTGAGGCTTGTTAAGCTCTGATTGTTGCTCATGATGCAAATGAGACAGAGGCAGATTTGATTACAGTGGGCAAGATTATGCCAATTTCCATCGCAAGATTATGCCAGACAGGCAAGGAGAAATGAATATTTTGCATTGGTTTTCACCTTGGAGAAACAAATGGAAGCTGGAGAACTCAGGGAAATAAATATTGATTTTTTTAAAAAAACAGAACAGTTCATATTACAGAAGAGGAAGTGCTGGAGGTTTTAGAAAATGTAAAGGTGGATAAATCTCCAGGACGTGATCTAATGTATCCCAGAATGCTGTGGGACGAGGGGGGAAATCAAGGAGACCCTTGCAGATATATTTACATCATTTATAACCACAGGGGTGGTGTCTGATATCTTGAGGGTGGCTGATGTTGTGTCTTTATTTAAGAAAGGTTGTGAGGAGAAACTGAGGAACTAGTGACCTATGAGTCTGACTTCAGTTGTGGGTAAATTGTTTGAGGTGATTGTAAGGATTTATAAACATTCAGGGAGGCGAAAATTGCTTTGGGGTCGCCAGCATGGTTTTGTGTAAGGAAAATTGTATCGCACAAATTGATTGAGTTTTTTGAGGAAGGTACCAAAAAGATTGATGAGGACAGAGCGGTAGATGTTGTTTACTTGGGTTTTAGTAAAGCCTTCAACAAGGTTCCGGATGATAGACTAATTAGTAAAGTTAGGTTACATGGGATTCAGAGCGAGCTTTCCAATTGGATAGATAATTGGCTTAATGAATGGAGATAGAGAGTAATAGTGGAGGGGTGTTTTTTGGACTTGAGACCTGTGACCAGCAGTGTTCCACAGGGATCGGTGCTGGGCCCACTTTTGTTTGTCATTTATGTAAATGATTTGGATGAGAAGACAGAGGCATGGTCAGTAGGTTTGCAGATGACACCACAATTGATGGCATGGTAGACGGTGAAGAAGGGTTTCGAAGATTACAAAGAGTGCTTGATCAAATGGGTCAATAGGCTGAGGAGTGGCAAATGGAATTCAATTTGGATGAATGTGAATTATTGCATTTTGGTACAAACAGGAGGATAACATATACTGGTAGGGCCTTGGGTAGTGGTATAGAACAGAGGGACCTAGGGGTTCTCATACATAATTCTTTGAAGTTTGCATCACATATTGACAGGGTGGTTAAAAAGGCGTTGAGCAAATTTGATTTTCATTGCTCAGCCCTCTGGGAATAGAAGTTGGGAAGTCATTTTGAGTTCTTCTGGAGTACTGTTCTGGTCACCCTGTTTTCGGAAGGATATTATTTTTATTATTATTATTAAGGTAGTAAGGATTCAGAAAAGATATACCAGGATGTTGATGGATAGGGAAAGTTTGAGTTATAAAGAAAGACAGGATAGGCTGGGAATTTTTTTCACTGGAGCATAGGAGGTTGAGAGGTGACCTTACAGCGGTTTATAAAGTCATGAGGGGTATAGATAGGATGAGGGATTTCAAGACTGGGGTGGGGCACATTTTTAAGGTGAGAGGAGAGAGATTTAAGAAAAACGTGAAGGGCAAATGTTTTACACAGGGTGGTCCACGTGTGGAATGAACTTCCTGAGGTAGTAATGGATACAGGCAGAGCTATAACACCTATAAAAAACACTTAGTACGTGAATAGGAAAGGTTTGGAGGGATATGTGTCAGGAGCAGGCAGGTGGGACTAGTTTAGTTTGGAATTATGTCCGGCATGGTTGGAATGAAGAGGCTAATTCTGTATGCCTGGTCTGCTCACTTATGGCCTGTGTCTACACCTGTGCATTAAGCAGGCTGTGAGTGTGTGGCAGAACAGTAAGCATGAGCAGACACCAATCAGGACTGGGCAGCAATGAGGGAGAGAGACAGACCGGGGATAAGAGACATCCCATGGAATCACATAGCCAGGCATGAGGCTGGAGGGCAAATTCCAGACAGTCCCAGATTAGTCACCACGGTCCCATCTGTTGTCATTGAAGAATTGGTCAAGAGAAATTTCAATATTTAAATTTGAATGAGGAATTCTGGGAAAGATGGATTGGATTTGGGAGTGACAAGGAGTTTAAGGAGCGAAAAGGGACTGGAGATCATAGAATCCCTACAGTGTGGAAACAGCCCACACCGACCCTCTGAACAGTATCCCACCCAGACCCATTCCCCTACCCCATTACTCTACATTTCCCCTGACTAATGCAGCTAGCCTTTACATCCCTGAACACTATGGGCAATTTAGCATGGCCAATTCTCCTGACCTGCACATCTTTGGATTGTGGGAGGAAACTGGAGCACCCGGAGGAAACCCACACAGACACTGGGCGGATGTGCAAACTCCACACAGACAGTCGCCCAAGGCTGGAATCGGACCCAGGTCCCTGGCGCTGTGAGGCAACCGTGCCACACTAGTTGGAGCATGAGTTGGCAAGAAGCGTGGGGTCAAGAATAGATTTCTTGAAGAATAGTGAGTGATGATAGCAGTTCCACAAGGAGAGTGCACTGTTGACAATTTCAGTGAACATGGGTTGCGGGAAGGGCAAGTTGGGTGGCTTAGCAATTTCATGAGAATAGGATGGAGAGTTAATAAATAGGGCCTGTGAACAAGATGAGCTCAGAGAGGGTGTGAATGGAGGCCAAAAGGAAAAATACAAGTTCAGGACTAGGGCAGTGATAAGTAAGGATGTGGTTAAACTGGAAACAAATTTAATCAAATCTTGTGAAAGTGAGACATTGCTCCAGATCCCAGGAAGCATGTTGCTGATATTCATATTTCACAATTCCAGGGCATCCCAAAGTGTTTCACAGTCATTAGATTAGATTAGATTAGATTACATTACATTACAGTGTGGAAACAGGCCCTTCGGCCCAACAAGTCCACACCGACCCGCCGAAGCGAAACCCACCCATACCCCTACATTTACCCCTTACCTAACACTACGGGCAATTTAGCATGGCCAATTCACCTGACCCTGCGCATCTTTTTTTGGACTGTGGGAGGAAACCGGAGCACCCGGAGGAAACCCGCGCAGACACGGGGAGAACGTGCAAACTCCACACAGTCGGTCGCCTGAGGCGGGAATTGAACCCGGGTCTCAGGCGCTGTGAGGCAGCAGCGCTAACCACTGTGCCACCGTGCCGGTCATGTTGAAGTGTAGTCAATACTATATGTAGGAAGTGCTCCCCAAGTTGTAGAGCTTCATGCAAATATCAAGGGATCATGCGGGGAAAGAGTCAGTTCTGTTTTGTTAGTTCAGAGATGAATATTCATTAGGAAACTGCTCATAATACCCTTGCTCTCCTTGGACTAAGGCTTTGGGTTCTTTTGCATCAGCTGTGGTGGCAGGTGTGACCAAGCCAAAAGAAACCTCAAAAACTACAGTTATCCCTTTTTCATTCTTGGAAGTCTTCAGAGTGTGGGTCCAACTCAAACATCAGAGGCAGGAGTACTCCCACGAAGGCAAGTCTGACATCGTAATGTGCCCAGAATGTGACCGTGCAGATTGATCAAAACAAAAGGAGGGACAGAAATGCTGTTGCAATAATTTTACAGTCATCCAGAACAGAATGGGCCAAATTATCCAATCACAGATTTGAATCACAGGATAGAAATCACACTTTAAAAGGTCAAACATATACACATAAAGAGAAGGTAAATCAATTGCTTTATCATATTAACAGTTTGCAGGAGCTAGGCACTTATAAATACCCTTAAATCCCCAAACACAGCACAATTATAAAACAGAAATCCATATCAATTGGAAAAAAAATTGCTGAGATTGTGAAGAATTAAATTGATAACTCCTTTTCGCATTAGGCACGAGGTACGTACTGGAAGCCACATATAATAAGATACAGGCACTGCTTTTTGCAGACAGAAAGAACACATTCACCACTGTGTCTGTTTCAACAAATGAGGCGGGAGCCATTCCCAAGTCCATTTATCACAACAATGCCTTGACCAATTAAGACATGCCTGGTTTAAACTTTTTAAAAGATCACCACACTGCCCTCTCCCAACACAAAGTCCAAGATCCTATGTGGTTTACTTAATAACATAATTCTCATCCTGCCCTGCTACCCTTAAAGGTTTCTGTATGTAAGCCTCACTTCTCTCTGACCCTGAATCCCCTTCTATATTGTACGCTTAGATTCTAACAAACTCGCCTCATTGGGATCTCACATTTCTGTATTAAATGTAACCTGCCATGTGCCTGTCTACTTCACAAGCCCGTCAACAGCCTCTTTCAGCTGGGAGAGATGCTGACATTAATACTGTGCAAGATTACACAACAGAGTAATACAATATTAAGAGAAGGGCTGTTGAGTTTGCAACAGTATTTCCAATATATATAAGACTATGTATTAAAACTTTATTTTAGTAGAACACCTCTTTCAATTCTTTCATGGATATTTCCAATGGGGATCCAATGTGAAAATGTCTATGTTAATTTGTAACACCAGTAGGTGGCACTCTAATAGAGATTCTTATCTAAAGCTGATCCCTGTGACACCAGCAGGTGGTGTAGTATCATCCTTCACCCCATCGCCTACAAAATCCACATTTCTCAGTAACTGAAATTTCCAATATCCAAAATACCATTATAAACAGAATAAACTATTACATTTCACAGTAATATGATTATTATGAAAGCAAATTATTGCTGATGCTGGAAATCTGAATCAGATAGAGAGAATGCTGGAGAAACTCAGCAGGTCTGGCAGCATTTGTGGAGAAAGAAGCAGAGAAACAATATCTGATCCTCACCCCTTCTGTCCATGTAAACTATCAACACGTTTCCAAGCCCTTGTTCTCTGCACAATCCACATCCCATGTTGACCTTTCCCTTAACTCTAGGTCTCAAAACATGCTCCCCCACTCCCCCCCCCCCCGCCCCCCCCCCGCCACCCCCAACCATGAGATTTCTAGTTGCCACAGTAATAAAATAGGTTTTCTCAAAGTCACAAATATCATGTGGCAATGATGGATATTGGTTCTTTGTCCTTCCATTGACAAAACTGGCCCAGTCAAGCTTCTTCGAGGAGAAAGTGAGGTCTGCAGATGCTGGAGATCAGAACTGAAAATGTGTTGCTGGAAAAGCGCAGCAGGTCAGGCAGCATCCAAGAAACAGGAGAATCGATGTTTCGGGCATAAGCTGAAGAAGGGCTTATGCCCAAAACGTCGATTCTCCTGTTCCCTGGATGCTGCCTGACCTGCTGCGCTTTTCCAGCAACACATCTGCAGCCAAGTCAAGCTTCTTGTCAGTATTAACCACTGAGCATTCACCTGATTCTGCCCCTTTTCCATCAAGCAGTAAAGCCTTCTATGACCCACCCTCACGTTCTCCGGAATCTCCAGGGAGTACAATAGTGTGTAACATCTTGTGTGAACTTGAGATGTTTAATGCATTTCATATCATTTCCCTGTGCAGATCCTTTCAAGTGCATTCTGACAGAATGTTATTTTTACATTGAAGAGTAAAGAGTACGCAGTTAAGTGTAGAATCATGGAATCCCCACAGCAGGGACACAGGCCATTCGGCCCATCTTGTCTCACTGACCCTTCAAAGACCATCCCATCAAGACCCACTCCCCGACACTATCCCAGTAACCTTGCATTTCCCATGGCTAACCCACTGAGCCTGCACATCCCTGGACACTATAGACAATTTCCCATGGCCAATCCACCTGACCTGCACATCTTTGGACTGTGGGAGGAAACCGGAACTCTTGAGGAAATCCACAAGGGCATGGGGAGAATGTGTAAACTCCACCTTTCTGGTCACCATACGACAAACAAAAGGTTATAGCAGCATTGGAGAGCATACAGAGGTTTCCAGGAATGCACATCAGAAAAGCCAGGTCCCTTTTCTCCTGGAAAAACAAACTTGAGGGTTGCCCCGATAGACAACATTTAAAATTCTTGAAGATTTTGATGGACTGGGCACAGGGTGGTTGATCCCATTTATGGGTCAAGTGCCTTACTGGAAGCCGTCAATATAAGAGAATTATCAAGCAATCCAATTGGAAATTCAAAAGAAACGTCTTTATTCAAAGAGGAGAACATGGAACTGGTGTGGTTGGGGTGAATAGCATTAGTGTGTTTCAGGGGAAACCAGGTGACTGACAACGTTGGATTGAAATGAGCAAAGATGGCAGGGATCAGGATTGGAGCATAACCACTAGCATGGACGGATTGAGCTGTGTGGCCTGTCTTTGTCCTATAGATTATGTAAAATTCTATGCATTCACCTTAAAATTCAAACTTTTGACCAGAATTTTGACTGCTTGTCCTATTTCATCTTTCATTCACTCCACATTTGCATGATTACAGTCCTGCAGAATGCCTTGGGTCATTTTCCTATGTTAAAGCTGCCACATAAATACAGGATGTCGATGGCATTAGGAGTGATGTTGGAATCCCGCTTGTGTAGAAAGAAGCCATTCTATCTATCGAATTCCCTACACTGACTCACTGAAGAGCATCCCACCCCACTCCCGCACCCTATTCCCATAACCCCAGATTTACCACAGCTAGATACACATCCATGGACACTATGGGACAATCCACCTAACCTGCATATCTTTGGACTGTGGAAGGAAATTGGAACACCAAGAGGAAACCAGAGCACTCAGAGGAAATCCACGCAGACACAGGGAGAAGGTGCAAACTCCACACAGACAGTCACCCGAGGTGGGAATCGAACCCAGGTCACTGGTGCTGTGAGGCAGCAGTGCTAATCACTGACTCATCATGTTCATGGGCATTTTCTTACCAGTGATGGTCATTACCTGGCACAAACATGGTCTGGATGTTATCTGAATATACTGGGCTTAGATTAGACCAACAAGTGCTGCTCCATTTTCAGGAGAATAGTTAATGGAGTTCAGCAGAGAGAGAACTCTCACCAGGCCTCCTTGTAAAGAAAAGCAAAGGGCACAGGATGAGTGTGGGGCTCACGGTTCTCTGTGTCTAACTGCCTATTTTTAACTCTATCTAACAGAGATCAGTGATTGCTGCTGCTTTCTGTGCACGAGCCATAACCGCATCACGGTTTCTTTTTGTGAATGATTACAAGTCACTTAATGAAATTGATAGCTGAGCAGTTTGATGTGCTGGGCAAAGGATGTGGTTTCATTTAATTATCTCCACCAAGCATTCTGCCAGCTTAGCTCCCCTCTGTAACACAGAACAGGTTTGTGAATTAATGCTCTGTTTACTGGTAACATAAGCACAGTGAGAGAACTCCCTTTCAACAACTGTCTCACACATAAGCTGCAAGAAACAACACTGTTCGACACCAACTGCCTCACATACAAAGCGAAACAGGTCCAAAGACAACTTCAGGAAAATGTGAAACTATCGTTCATTGTTCTAAAAGCTCATCTGGTTCACTCATGTCCTTTAGGGAAGGAAATCTGCTCTCCATACTGGGTCTGGCCTACATATGACTTCAGACCACAGCAATGTGATTGATTCTTAACTGGCCTAACAAACCTTTCAGTTCAAAGACAACTAATCCCTTCCCAAATCTCATGAAAGATTAGTGTCACAACAAGCTCAAAACCATGGCTCCAGCTCCAAGAGTTGTACTGAATTATTGAGTTCCTTGCCTACGGCCTCACTTCCACCTTTGACATTTGTATCCCTACTAAAAGCTTAGCTCTGTCTCATGCAGGCCGCTCCCACTAGTACAGCCCGCACCTCTACTTCCTCAAGTCCATTGATGGATGTGGCTGGATCAAGTCAAATGCTGTATGGTTCCTTACTGATGAAATTCCTCACAATTCCAGGAGTATCCTGGAAGATGCAAATATAACTCTACCTTCTCTTCTCTTCCATACATTGCCTATTAAAGTCTTTTGCCCTTCCTGCCTGTATCCTAACAACAACCAACAGGTGTGAGGAGCTTACAGAATTCGGTGTCTCCTATACACTGTCTATTCCGTATAAAACCATAAGAAATAGGAATAGGCCCTTCAGCCCTTCAAGCTTGTTCTGCCACTCTTTAGGATTATAGCTAATGCGATGCCCCTTGTGTCCACATCCCTGCCCCTTCCCCATAACTGCTGATTCCCCTATTAACACCATTCAGTTGCCATTCATTGATTTATCCCATAACCAGTTATGCCAAACATGCTCCCCACCCTGCAGCTGAATTAATATCATTCTCTTGATCTGCTCCTACTTCCAATCATGCCCCCTTCCAAATCATGTTCCGTCAATGCAGTTAACACCAAACCATCGTCTGCTAAGTTTCCCTTCCGAGCACCCATGTTAACTGATGTTGTCAATAGTTCTGATGCTTTAAGTATTGCTTTCCCTCCTTTCAACAACTGCGCGTACCTCTACATCCAGGTTTTTGAGTTCTTTCAGAGCCTCACCCCTCCCTATCACAGTCATCACAACCAGATATACATTCTTCTGAGGCACAAGCATTCCACTAATGAATGTTCTGAATCGGCAGCCGTGCCTTTAGTCACGGAAACCCTGAACTCGTCAATCTCCTGCCTGAACCCACTGTCCCCCTCCTTCCTGCTTAAACACACTGTCCCCCTCCCTCCTGCTTAAACCCGCTGTCCCCCTCTCTCCTGCCTGAACCCACTGTCCCCCTCCTTCCTGCTTAAACACACTGTCCCCCTCCCTCCTGCTTAAACCCGCTGTCCCCCTCTCTCCTGCCTGAACCCACTGTCCCCCTCCTTCCTGCTTAAACACACTGTCCCCCTCCCTCCTGCTTAAACCCGCTGTCCCCCTCTCTCCTGCCTGAACCCACTGTCCCCCTCCTTCCTGCTTAAACACACTGTCCCCCTCCCTCCTGCTTAAACCCGCTGTCCCCCTCTCTCCTGCCTGAACCCACTGTCCCCCTCCTTCCTGCTTAAACACACTGTCCCCCTCCCTCCTGCTTAAACCCGCTGTCCCCCTCTCTCCTGCCTGAACCCACTGTCCCCCTCCTTCCTGCTTAAACACACTGTCCCCCTCCCTCCTGCTTAAACCCGCTGTCCCCCTCTCTCCTGCCTGAACCCACTGTCCCCCTCCTTCCTGCTTAAACACACTGTCCCCCTCCCTCCTGCTTAAACCCGCTGTCCCCCTCTCTCCTGCCTGAACCCACTGTCCCCCTCCTTCCTGCTTAAACACACTGTCCCCCTCCCTCCTGCTTAAACCCGCTGTCCCCCTCTCTCCTGCCTGAACCCACTGTCCCCCTCCTTCCTGCTTAAACACACTGTCCCCCTCCCTCCTGCTTAAACCCGCTGTCCCCCTCTCTCCTGCCTGAACCCACTGTCCCCCTCCTTCCTGCTTAAACACACTGTCCCCCTCCCTCCTGCTTAAACCCGCTGTCCCCCTCTCTCCTGCCTGAACCCACTGTCCCCCTCCTTCCTGCTTAAACACACTGTCCCCCTCCCTCCTGCTTAAACCCGCTGTCCCCCTCTCTCCTGCCTGAACCCACTGTCCCCCTCCTTCCTGCTTAAACACACTGTCCCCCTCCCTCCTGCTTAAACCCGCTGTCCCCCTCTCTCCTGCCTGAACCCACTGTCCCCCTCCTTCCTGCTTAAACACACTGTCCCCCTCCCTCCTGCTTAAACCCGCTGTCCCCCTCTCTCCCACTGTCCCTCTCTCCTGCTGTAAGAGGCTGCTTAAACCTCTTACTTTGTCTGGTGATCTGCCCTTCTTCGGCAGGGTCTCAAATTATATGCGACCCTTTGCCAATGAATTGCCCTTTGTACCGCATTGCAGGGGCTAGGTAAATGCAACTCATTGCTGTTGCTATGTCTATCCCGATCAGGAGATGGTATGGGTCGGTTGAGCAGAGTGTATTTGGGCTGCGCAAAATCTGATGGTTCTTGTCTGTATATTTTTCTTGTACATTATCTTATCCTGCCTGCACTACTATGTTACACCTGTCTTTCTGTCACCTTGTCAGCTGAGTGTACTGTACTAAACCCACTGATGACTGTCCTTTCCATTTCATTCAGGAACAGGCTAAAGCTGTGTCTGTAACCACTGCATAATCTCGGGCTCCAACTTTTCATTTCTTACAGTCTCACTCTCTCTCTCTCCTTGTAGCTTCTCCTGTGTGCAATCGGTTGAAAGAACACATTCACATTGTAATTGGATGAGACATTTCCTGCTATTCTAAAACTGCCATACTCTCATTGCTGTGATCTTGCTTCTCCTCCTATTTCTGGGCAGTTATCTCACCCAGCAGGTCTCTCCTGTCTTTCCAAGCAGGGTCTGCTCACTTGCTGAAAGCCGATCCTTGATCTTTCACTCACTTCCTTATTACCCAAGACTTAGGTGCACAGACCCATCCTACTTTGCACAGCATGGAAGCCAATTGGTTCAGAGGTCTGGGGCTGGGAATTTTGGAAAGTATTCTTTTCGATTCTTTGCACAGCACCCTGCTGACAGAGTCATACACACACACATGTCTACACAGCCTTTCTCTGTCTCTCTCAGTCTCACACACACACACTCACAGCACTTGCACACTCTAGCACTCACACAGCAAGCATTTGTCCTGTAGATAGAATCAAAGCAAAGACACACACATTTACAAGACGTGTCTCTCTCACACATTCACAACAACCTGTCCACAAGGCACACAGCCAATCTCTATCTTACATATACTCAAACATCCTCTGAAGGATTTAACCCAATCACTGCTGTTTGTAGGATTATGACAAGAGGGAACATTTCTTACTGATGTCGGAGAGCTCCAGTCAGCTCCTGAGAAAACAACATATTGTCTCCAGTTCACAGGTTTGATATTTTGAATAGTTTATTTTGGGGTGGGGGGGGGGGGAGTGGTAGCAGTGAACGAAGAGTTAAACAAGTTGATATCTGTCGTTTCTAAACTTGATTGTAGTCACGATCCAATGCCCTCTTTTGACTGATTGGGTAACAAGGAGATAGGCAAAGGAGTGTAAAAGGCTAACACTGTTTCATTTAGCTGGTTTGGAATGAGTACTCTGAGATACGTTTTAAAATGCTCCAACAGAGGGGGAAGGAGCTGGAGAGGTTGGTCCATTTTGAGGGGTAAACCCGGAGATTTTTAAACTTTAACAAAGGTTCCGCATGGTAGACTAATCCGTAAAGGGATCAGATGGGATTCAGGGTGAACTTGTCGATTATACACAAAATTGACCTAATGTCAAGAAACAGAGAGTGGTAGTGGAGGGTTGTATTTTGGACTGGAAGCCTGTGACCAGCAGTGTTCCACAGGGATCGATGCTGGGTCTACCTTTGTTTGTCATTTATATAAATGTTTTAGATAAGACTGTAGGAGGCAAGTTTGCAGATGGTGCTAAAATTGGTGGCATAGTGGATAGTGAAGAAGATTACCTAAGATTACAAAGAAATCTTGACCAATTGGGCTAGTGGGGGTTGAGGAGTGGCAGAAGGAGTTTAATTTGGATAAATGTGAGGTATTGCACGTTGTTAAAACAAACAAGGGCAGGACTTATACAATTAACGGTGGGGTGCTGGTTGTGCTGCAGATCATAGAGACCAGGAGTTTAGGTATGATTTAGAGGTGCTGGTGTTGGACTGCGGTGGATAAAGTTAAAAATCACACAACACCAGGTCATAGTCCAAAAGATTTATTTGGAAACTCTAGCTTTCGGAGCACTGCTTCTTCATCAGGTGATGACTACCTGATGAAGGACTCTGAAAGCTAGTGCTTCCAAATAAACCTGTTGGACTATAGCCTGGTGTTGTGTGAGTTCAAGTACATAATTCATTGAAATTTGCATCACAGGTAGACAGGGTGGTTAAGAATGTGTCTCGCACTTCATTGCTCAGATCTTTGAGTATAGAAGATGGGACATCATGTTGACATTGTACAGGGACATGGGTAAGGCCTCTTTTGGAATACTGTATGCAGTTCTGGTCACTGAGTTATAGGAAGGATTATTAACTGGAGAGGGTTCAGAAACGATTTACAACAATGTTGCCAGGAATGGAGGGTTTGAGAAATAAAAATAGACTGGAAAGTTTGAGACGTTTTTCACTGGAGCATAGGAAATTGAGGGGTGACTTTCTTTGTGTTTATAAAATCATGAGGGGCCGAGATAAAATGAATGAGAAAGATCTTTTCCCTTGGCTGGGAGAATTCAAAACTCGGGGGTATATTTTTAAGGTGGGCGGAGACAGATATAAAAAGGACATGAGGGTTACCTTTTTACACAGAGAATGGTTTCTGTGTGGACAGAACTGCTAGAGGAAGTGGTGGATGCAGGTGCAGATACAATGTTTAAGAGGTTAATGGATAAGTACTTGAATATGAATGGTTTGGAGAAAGTGAGGACCGCAGATGCTGAGATCAGAGTCAAGAGTGTGGTGCTGGAAAAGCACAGCAGGTCAGGCAGCATCCGAGGAGCAGGAGAATCGACGTTTCGGGCATAAGCCCTTCATCAGTAATGAGGCTTGTGGATCGGGGCTGAGAGATAAATGGGAGGGGGGTGGGGTTTGGGGGAAGGTAGCTGGAAAAGCGGTAGGTGGATGAAGGTGAAGAAGAAGGTGATAGGTCAGAGGGGTCCAGAGGATGGTGCCGAGTTGGAGCTTGGGACTGGGATAATGTGGGAGGTGGGGAAATGAAGAAGCTGTTTGAATTCACATTGATCCCGTGGGGTTGCAGGGTCCCAAGGCGGAATATGTGTCCCACCCGCACCAACCAAGGCGGAATATGTGTCCCACCGCCCTGTGGCTGAACACTTTAACACCCCCTCCCAATCCGTCAAGGACTTGCAGGTTCTGGGCATCCTCCGCCTTGGGACCTTGCAACCGCATGGGATAAATTGGGATTCCAACAGCTTCCTCATTTCCCCTCCCCCAACACTATCCCAGTCCCAGGCCTCCAACTCGACACCACCCTCTGGACACGTACATCACTACCCCGTCTGACCTATCACCTTCTCCCTCACCTTCATCCACCTATCGCTTTCCCAGTTACCTCCCCCAACACCCCCCCCATTTATCTCTCAGCCCGCTGATCTACAAGCCTCATTCCTGATGAAGGGCTTATGCCCGAAACATCAGCTCTCCTGCTCTTCGGAATCTGCCTGACCGTCGGTGCTTTTCCAGCACCACACTCTCGACTTGGATGTATATGGGCCAAGCACTGACAGGTAGGACTAGTTTAATTTGGGATTATGGTCAGCATGGACTGGTAATGATCTGTTTCCATGCTGCATGACTCTATAAACTAAAAGAATTTAAAGTTTTCCACAGAGGATGAGATTGTGCGGGTGTAGGAATGTCTCCAAATCGATTGCCTGTTGATAAGCATCAGTGGTTAGCACTGCTGCCTCACAGCGCCAGGGTCCCGGGTTCAATTCCTGCCTCAGGCAAATGACTGTGTGGAGTTTGCACATTCTCCCCGTGTCTGCGTGGGTTTCCTCCGGGTGCTCCGGTTTCCTCCCACAGTCCAAAAATGTGCAGGTTAGGTGAATTGGCCATATTAAATTGTCCGTTGTGTTAAGTGAAGGGGTAAATGTTGGGGAATGGGAATGGGTGGGTTGCTCTTTGGCGGGTCGGTGTGGACTTGTTGGGCCGAAGGGCCTGTTGCCACACTGTAAGTAATCTAATCTAAGTAAGTAATCTAAATCTCTGTGGACAGCTGTAGCTGTTTGGATCACAGGCCTGTCATGGTGGTGGTGGGGGGGATCAAGGTGAGTAAAAGACCTACAAGATTAAGAAGTTGAGTTGATGTTTCAAATGTGGAAGGTATTTCTGCCTGTGAATTTTTTTGAATTGTGAAATGACTCTGAGAGGTTTAGAACAGCCAGTTAGCAGCAGGATATTTAATGTTAGGAATTCAGATACCATTCAGAAGACTCCTGTGTCTGCCAATTGGAGTTTGACCTTATTAAGTCACAGAGCTGCAATTCTGCTGAACCCAAATCATTGAATCTCTCTGGTGCATTGTCCCATTAAGACTTCATGAACCTCTGAAGAGTATCCCATCCAGACCCATCCCACAAGGCTATCCCTGTGATACTGCATTTCCTCATGGTTACCTGCCTAGCCTGTACAGCTCTGGATACTATCAACAATTTCCTGTGGCCAATCCACCTAACCTGCACATCTTTGGACTGTGGGATGAAACCAGAGCATCTGGAGTAAACCCACGTAGACACGTGGAGAATGTACAAACTCCACGCAGTCGCCCGAGGCTGGAATTGAACCAGTGTTGTGAGGCAGCAGTGCCCCTGAGCCATCCAAAATTCCTGACAGATACCTGCCATATTATGTCATATGGTTACTGCAAGATTTATGACAAGCCTGGAATGAAGTGGTTTGTTTTGCTTGATTGCAGGATTGCATAGGAAATGCAGGAAAATTTCTTCAAATTTCAGCTGCGTACATATTGCGCTAGAAGTGAATGGCATCCTGACTGTTGTGGTAGGAGTCACAGCGATTGGGATTTTAATCTGACAACTTCCATTAAGTTGAGCTCACCCCAAACTGTTGCTAGCACTTAGTAACTCATGAAGATCACATTCATCCATCATCTTACTCCCGTGACCTGGTCCAGTGACAATTCAAATTAAATATTGTCATTATGCTCCAAAGCAGTGCCTTGGGATAGGTTATCATTTTAGTCCAGTTTATTGTTCTTGCTTTTCCTTACCTAGCACAGCAGGCCATAGGTTCAAATCCTACTGCAGGATTTGAGCACATAATTCAAGCTGACACTGCAGAGCTGGATATGAGGGAGTGCTGCATCAGTGAATTGTCATCTTTCAGATGAACCATTAAACTAAGGTCCTGTTTCCCTCTCAAGTTAAATCAAAGCATTCCTATAGCACCAATAGCAGGATATTAGCCCTGCTATCTTGGCTAGTATTTAACCATCATGTATCATCATTAATACAGAATAACTGGTGATTATTATATTACTAATATTAGCAAAGGAAAGGCCGCACTAAGTATCCTTGCTTCCCACTGTTGTAGCAGTGATTGTGTAGCACAGGCTGAGATTCAGGTCATTGGGACTGCCCTAAAGATGTTATTTCATTGCAACTGGTTTTGCAGTAGACAGGAGACCAGGGACAGCTCGTGCTCTGCTATTCAGACCACCCAAACTGTAGCTCGTAACAGTGGTGATGGATATACTGGATTGGTTCTCCATCTTTGTATAAACCATGGAGAATCTCAGAAAATTATAGACAATCTGCCCACCATTCCCTATTAATTTATTTCAATTGAATAACACTGAATAAAGGAAAGGCTGGCCTAAATTGGGAGCAGATGTTCTTAGCAAATGCGCAACAGGAATGTGGAGGTTGGTTTCGGAAGCACTTGCTGCTGGTGCTGGATTGGTTTGTCCCACTGAGGCAAGGAAGGGATGCTAGGGTGAAGGAACCTTGGGTTGTAAGGGATGTGGGACATCTAGTCAAGAGGAAGAAGGAAGCTTACTTAAGGTTGAGGAGGCAAGGATCAGACAGGGCTCTAGTGGGTTACAAGGTAGCCAGGAAGGAACTAAAGAACACACTTAGGAGAGCTGGAAGGGGGCATGAAAAAGCCTTGGAGGGTAGGATTAAGGAAAACATCAAGGCATTCTACACTTATGTGAGGAACAAGAGGATGGCCAGAGCGAGGGTAGGGCTGATCAGGGATAGTGGAGGGAACTTGCACTTGGAATTGGGGGGGGGGGGGGGGAGGTAGGGAAGATTCTTAATGAATATATTGCTTCAGTATTCACTACTGAGAGGGACTTTGGCGTTTCTGAGGACAGCATGAAACAGACCGATATGCTCAAACAGTTTGATCTTAAGAAGGAGGATGTGTTGAAAATTTTGAATAACACAAAGATAGATAAATCCCAGAGGCCAGATGGGATTTATCCAAGGTTACTACAGGAAGCGAGGGAAGAGATTGCTGCGCCTTTGGCGATGATCTTTGCCTCCTCACTGGAGTAGTACCAGATGATTGGAAGGTGGCAACTGTTAGTCTCTCTTTCAAGAAAGGGAATAGGGATAATCCTGGGAATTATAGACCAGTCAGTCTTATGTCTGTGTTGGGCAAGGTATTGCAGGGGATTCTGAGAGACAGGGTTTATGATTACTTGGAAAACCATAGTTTGATCAGAGATAGCGTGGCTTTGTGAGGGGCAGGTCATGCCTCACAATCCATATTGAATTCTTTGAGGATGTGACAAAATACATTGTTGAAGGTAGAGCAGTGGATATGGTGTATATGGATTTTAGTGAGGCATTTGACAAGGTTCCCCATGGTAGGCTCACTCAGAAAATAAGGAGGCATGAGACACAGGGAAACCTGGCTGTCAGGATACAGAATTGGCTGGCCCATAGAAGACAGAGGGTGGTATTAGATGGAAAGTATTCAGCCTGGAGCTTAGTGGCCATCCATAGGGATCTGTTCTGGGACCTCTGTTCTTTGAGACTTTTATAAATGAATTGGATGAGGAATTGGAAGGGTGGGTTAGTAAGTTTGCCGATGACACAATGATTGGTGGAGTTGTGGATAGCTACTGTAGGTTGCAACGGGACATTGACAGGATGCTGAAAGGGTGACAGTGGCTCAGTGATTAGCACTGCTGCCTCACAGTGCCAAACACCCGTTTAACTCCAGCATTGGGTGACTGTGTGGAATTTGGACATTCTCCCTGTGTCTGCATGGGCTTCGTCCAGGTGCTCTGGTTTCCTCCCACACTCCAAAGATGTGCAGGTTAGTTGAATTGGCAATGCTAAATTGCCCATAGTGTTCAGGGATGTGCAGGTTCGGTGCATTAGTCAGGGGTAAATGTGGAGTGATAGAGTACTGGGTCTGGGTGAGTTACTCTTCAAAGGGTCAGCGTGGACTTGTTGGGCCGAAGGGCCTGTTTCCACACTGTAGGAATTCTAATTCTAAATTCTAAAACTAGGCTGATAAGTAGCAGATGGAGTTCAACGTGGAAGTGTGAAGTGATTCACTTTAGAAGCTCGAATTTGAATGCAGAATCCAGGGTTAAAGGCAGGATTCTTGGCAGTGTGAAGAAACAGAGGGATCTTGAGATCTTTGTCCACAGATCCCACAAATTTGCCAGTCAAGTTGATAGGTTTGTTAAGAAGACATATGGTGTGTTGGCTTTCATTAGCAGGGGGATTGGGTTTAAGAGCCGCGAGGTTGTGCTGCAGCTGTATACAGACCTGGTTAGACCACATTTGGAATAATGTGTTCAGTTCTGGTCGCCTCATTATATGAAAGATGTGGAAGGTTTAGAGATGTTGCAGAGGAGATTTATCCAAATCTTGCCTGGACTGGAGGGCATGTTTTAAGAAGAAAGCCTTCAGCTCCCTCAACCTTTTATCATTGGAGTGAAGAAGGATGAGAGGTGACTTGATGGAGGTGTACAAGATGATAAGAGGCATAGATAGAATAGATAGCCAGACACTTTTTCCCAGAGTGGAAATGTCTATCATGAGGGGGCATAATTTTAAGGTGATTGAAGGAAAGTTTAGGGGAGATGTCAGAGGTAGGTTCTTTATACAGAGATTGGTGGGTGTGTGGAAAGCACTGCCAGCAATAGTAGTAGAGTCAGACACATTAGGGACATTTAAGCGACTTTTGGATAGGCACATGGATGATAGTACAATGAAAGGTATGGAGGTTAGTCTGATCTTAGAGTAGGATACAAGGCCAGCACAACATCGAGGGCCGAAGGACCTGTATTGTGCTGTACTGTTCTATGTTCTGTCTCTCAATTAAGGACTACTCCTTGGGGATCTAGCAGCGAGAAGGTAAGTCCCTTATTCGCATGATGTGGGCTTCAGGGTTTGAATGGGGACGGGGTTTCCATGGTTTCGAATCTGGGACAGGCTTCTTTGCCATCCGGGTACCCCCCCAGATCTGTGCAATTCCAGGAACACCCTCTTAACTCAGCAGGTAGGTCACATGGCCTCCCAGCCAGGAAACTAACCACATTTCTTGCCCGGTGAGGAGGCAGGTGAAGAGGAGATGGTGAGGTACAGCCCTTTGGTGGTCATTAAGTGACCACAAGAGTATAAACACCTGTCTTACAGCAGTGCCTCATTGTTGAGCTGATGTGAAGGAGTGGGTTTCTCTCCTGAGCGAACTCATTTCCATCTCTCCTTGTCTGTCTCACCCCTACAGGGATGTTAAAATCACATCCTTAGTGTGATTGTATTGTGTGGTGGATGTGGGTATAACATGTTATAGTGCTTCATAGCGTCATATACATGGGTATAGTGTATTATACAGTGTTTTATAGTGTTACGTGTAGGAGTATGGACTAGTATGAGAATGTGTGCTATTGTGTAAAATACCGAGCTATGGTGCGATGTGTGGGAGTATGGTGTGTGATATAGTAGGCAATGGTGTGTATACGGGACTATTATGTAGTGTGATATAATGTGCTATTCTATAATCCACAGGGTGTGTGGTACAGTGTGATGTCCTGGAGTATGGTGTCCTATTTCAAATTTACCCCAGTTGGCATTGCTAAATGTATCAAAACAGCTCTGACATGGCGGGTGGAGTGTGGATCTGGATGATAACTATTCTATGATGTGCAGAAATTTGAAAATGAGCCGTGCATTAAAACATGAGACCGCTTGGCCCAACCAGCACATGCTGGATTTTTACTTTCCCTATGAGCCAATAGTTAGAGTCACATTCCTCTGTTCTCAGTTGCTGTTGCATTGGTTTCCTCTTTTTACATATGATCGAATCTGGATTTTAGGGGAACCAGCAAAGTTAGGGCAGCCCTTCCCTGTGCTTGAATCACCTCTTGTGCAACAATTGGATATCCTCCGTGACTTGAGCTGTTTGGCTCCAAATCTCTGGAATTCCTTCCATGCTACTTTCCTCACACCTTCCTTAAAATCTACTTTTTAGTGCTTGACCCCTGTCTTCACCTCTCTTGTCACTGAATCAATGCCAATTCTTTATCTGCATCGACTCCAGTGAAGCTGCTTGGGCTGTGGCACTATATCAATGCAGGGGGGGTTGTTACAGTGGTAGTGGAGAACAAACGTGCATTCCTCTGGCGCCCATTTTGGGAACATGCCCAACCCTTTCACTCACTGAATTAAACAGCAAGATTTCACATGGCAGGACAGTGGCAGATCTTCTTAAAGAAGTATTTCTGCAGGCTATTTTAGGACAGGTGTCCACACGTGTGAACATGGTTATTTATGACCGAGTTATTTTTGGAAAGGACTGCCCAAGGATGTCACATTTTTAGTTGCTCCAATTATAATTAAGAAGTATGCGAAGAGAGATTAGGAAGCTGGTAGACCGCATTACTGTCCCGCCCTTATCCAGAGAGCCTGTTTTCATTCACAGGCAGCAGCAGTGGTATACTGGGGAAGGTAAATCCCTTTCACAGCTTTCCTGTTGCTTGATACCGAATTCAGCTGCTTGCCTTTGAGCCAGAGATGACATTGTCAAGCTTAGATGTAAACATAATACATCACCAGGTTATAGTCCAACAGGTCTATTTTGCTAAAAGTTCTGTGTCTTATGAGTCCTGCTCCACAGCTACCTGATGAAGGAGCACTGCTCCGAAAGCTAATACTTCCAAATAAACCTGTTGGACTATAACCTGGTGTTGTGTGAATTTTAACTTAGTCCACCCCAGTCCAAAACCGGCTCCTCCACATCATTGTCAAGCTCGGCACAGCAGGTATGAACTTCCTTTCCTTCAGGCACTTTCAACAGAGTTGGGAAATAATGAGTTAAGGGCAGGCCATGACGACATCATCCCCATGGGCAACGTGCTGCCGAGAGAGAGGACAATGCATTATTTATCTTGTCCTCCCCCTTTAGTGTAAGAGGAAGGAAGAACTTCCATTTTTACAGCATGTTTTGTGGCATCTTCTCAGATGATCACTCCTAGTAACTTGTGGTATTAGCTACCTCTGCCAGTATGTGGTAAGACTTTAAGACGCAGGAGCAGAGTAGGCCATTCAGTCCCATCGCGTCTGCTCTCTCATTCAATGGCTGATCTGATAATCCTCAACTCCATTTTCTTGCCTTTTCCCCATAACTCTTGAATCCCTACTTGATAAAAAATCTGTCTACCTCACCCTTGAATATACTTAATGACCTAATCAGTAACAACACTATGTGGTAATACTCCGAGAGAAAATAATTCCTCCTCATCTTTACCTTAAATATGTGACCCTTTATTCTGAGTTCATGCAAAGGTTGATATAATTTGCTGCTGCCAAGCCTCCCTTCTTTTGTCAATAAATTTGTATATATTCTCTAACATTTCCCAGTACGACAGGTAATTTCATTGGAACCTATGAAATGTTTAATGGAATTGACTAGGTAGATGAAGATACAATGTTTCCTCTGGTTGGGAAGTCCAAAATCTTAATTTCAAAACATTTATAACCAAAATAAGGTGAAATTATTTGACTCAGAGTTGTGAATGTTTGGAATTCTCTACTCTGAAGGGCTATGGAAGCTAAGTCTTTGCAACTGATAGATTTCTGATTACAAGTGGCATAAAAGTTTATAAAGATAATGTGGGTAGAAGGTGTTTGATCAGCTTTGATCATATTAAATCAATAGAATCCTACAGGGTGAAAGCACGTCATTCCGCCCATCAAGTCCACACCAACCCTCCAAAGAGCATCCCACCCATCCTCCTATCCTATCCCTGTAATCCTGCATTTCCCATGGCTAATCCACCCAACCTCCACATCTCTGATCACAATGAGTCCATTCAGCATGGCCAATCCACCTAACTTGCACACCTTTGGACCAGGGAAGGAAACTGGAGCATCCAAAGGGAACCCACACAGGTGTGGGGAAAATATGCAAACTCCACACAGTCGCCTGAGGCTGGATTTGAACCTGGATCAATGTGCTGTGAGATAGCAGTGCTAACCACCTGAACCACCCTGCCACCCTTGGACCATAGAATGGGTTCAATGGGTCGAATGGCCTGCTCCTGTGAAAGGTGTATTATCATTAGCATAGAGCTCCCACAGTGTGGAAACAGGCCATTTGGCCCAACAAGTCCACACCGGCCCACCGAACAGTATCCCACAGATCCGTTCCCCTACCCCATTACTCTACATTTACCCTTGACTAATGCACCTAACCCACACATCCCTGAACACTACGGGCGATTTAGCATGGCCAATTCTCCTTACCTGCACATCTTTGGATTGTGGGAGGAAAACAGAGCACCCGAAGGAAACCCACACAGACACGGGGAGAATGTACAAACCACACAGTCACCCGAGGCTGGAATCGAATCTGAGTCCCTAGCACTGTGAGGCAGCACTGCTAACCACTGAGCCACCATGCTGCCATTATATGTTATCAGTTTTTTTGAATTTGGATTGTTTTAAAAACAACAGGCAGATTGATATTGACCAGTTCTATGAATTTTTGTTTTGCTTAATTTGAAGGTGAGCAAGTCACTCTAGAACAGTGGCCCAAATCCAGTATTGCTCTAAGAGCAAGCTCTCAAAACAGCAGTGAAATGAACAACCTTACGGTATTGTTGAGAGATAAATATTTGCTAGGGGTCCACTGCTTTTCTTTAAATAAGGCTGTGATTTGGTTTTACATCCACCTGAGATTGTAGAGGCGGTCATAACTGAACAAAGCTTCCTCCGATAGTATGGCCCAGTCCATTGTGATATTGAAGTGTCAGCCTGGACAATATGCACAAAGTTAGGGACGAATGATTTGGAATAGATGGATGATAATGTGGGAAGAAAAAAGGATGTGTGGCTATTATCTATTTATCCCGGAGGAGCTGCCCATTACTCATTATGTAAATTCACAAAGAGACTGGTCTAACCTGCTCCATCAGACCTGGGTGTCAGGAGCTGAAATATGCAAATGCCTTCAAAAAGTTGGAAGAAACAGCTTGACTGTAAAAATATACACTGGCTTCACCTGGCAGAGGTGAGAGAGCAGAAACTGGAATAAGTAAGCAGTCTCGCTTGAATCAGAAGGCCCATAGGCCACAGGTCTCTCTCCAGAGGCATGGGCACATCATCTGAGTTGACACCCTCGCTCAGCACTAAGGGTTAGAGGTGCTGTCATTTGAAACTCCAGTCTCTGAAGACCAAGTGAACCCTCCTTTATTCCCTTTCAATTTTTGAGTGGTTATATTCAAAGGAAATGCCTCTGAGAGCTAACGCTGAGTTGTTTTGAGGGCCTTGGGGTAGTAATGATTGTACACTTCAACCGTGGGGTAGTTCTGTTTCGAGGGAGTATGAATCATAATGTTGTTGTCCCTACATTGGACCAGTGCTCTTTGTGATTGCATCTTCCCATCCCGGAGTTTCAGGTCCTGGATATCGTGCTTCCATATGCTATTGGATTATTGGATGCAATACAACTGGTTATGTACGTTAAGTCAGTGATGGTCTGTACCTAGAATTTGGTGGTACCCTAAATGCCAAGCTCGGCTCAACGGGCAACACACCACTCTCGCAGTGAATGTGGGTTCAAATCCTATCCTGAAGGCAATCATTTAGAACTGAAACTACAGTGTAGTACAGAGGGACTGTTGCATCAGCAGAGATGTCATCTTCCAGCAGAGATGCTAAACTGAGGCCCTGTCTGCCCTTTTATGTTAATATAAAACTCTGAAGACACTCTTAAAGACATTAAGATATTTTGAGGAAGCTCAACTGTGTTCTCTTCCACATCCCACTTTGACTGGCATCATGAAAGCACACTGTCTGTTCATTGCTGTGCAAATTCCCTGCCATAGTTTCTATATAATAATTGCAGCCACATTTCCAAAGGATTAACTCAGCTGTGAAGCACTGTGGAACATTCTGAGACTGTGAAAGGTGCCATGGAAATGCACAATCTCTCAATAAGTTGATGTCTAATTCAGTGAAAGCAGGTGGAAAGAGTGGTCATTCACAGCAATGGGCAATAAAGTGACCCTCAGTGTCAAATTAATGAAATGGATAAGTGCCCTCCAATCAGTGCTTGGGAGTGGACAGGGGTTAAAATAAAATTAGCAAAGTGATAGTGTCACAATCTCGGCTGGGAGGTTCAAGTTCCAACACGTCCAGGGGTGTGTCAGAGTATGTCTGAACATCTTAATTCAAACTATCTAAAAATCCATTTATCAACACTTAACTGAATCTGATCTCAACCAAACTTTTCAAACAGATAAATTCCATCGATATGACAGGCTTTTTAAAACATTTCAGCCTCACGTGATTTTGTGTGGTCATGTTGATGCTGACTCACTAACACTCAATATACATGTAAGCACCAAGTCAAAATCTACTTTTGTGAGTGAATCATTGGTTGAGTTCATCAGTGTCATTGTGCAGTCAGTCATTAACCCTGGTGACGAAGACAGAGTCCAAATGTTTTATTTTAACCCATAGTCAGTCTCTCTAATCAGCATCTTTACTGTGCTCTGGCAAAAGATCAAGATTGTGTTTTATTCCCCCCCTCACCCCTGCTCATATCATCACCTCTCCATACCTGCTACATTCCTCACAGTCAGCTGGACTGTGACTCTGTATGGAAAGGTAAAAGCAGCAACGTGAGAGAACCGGGAATTTACTTTAGTGTGAGACTGCTGGGAGCTGTGGCGGAGAACTCTAGCCATTTAACAGCAGGTAAAGAGGAAGATTTACCCCTGTTCAGTCCTGTGATGTGTGTGTGTGTGTGTTATCTCCCAGATTGGATCCAGCAGAGGTTCAATACTGAGTGCAAAGAGAAGATGAACTTGGGGGTCTTCTGAAAGAGCAAACTATCGGCAGTGACTTAACCCTCAGAGAGAGCTGATAGTTTGGATCAGTTTAATCATTTGTAGATGTGGCATGATAAACTATGCTATGGGATGGGGTATTGAGATGTATTGTGCAGTAACAGAGATCTCTTTGGTTGAGAATTGAATAAACATTTACTAAATATTCAACCTTGCCTCTGAATGAGAAAGTTGTGTGTAAATCTCTCTCTAAAGACATGAGTGTTTAATCTAAATTGACACTCCACTGCAACACGAAGGGAGTGCTGTGTATTTGGAGATGCCATCTTTCGAATAAACGTTTAAACTGAGATACTGTCTGATCCGTTAGCGCAATATAAAAGATCCAATTGTATTATTTCAAATTTTAAAAAACGCATTATTTATAGGGTTCTGGCCAGTATTTATCTCTTAGCCAGCATTGTTAATGAAACAGATAATCTGATCATATCATGACTGTTTGGGAGTTAGTGGCCAGTCCAGGCACCTGCATTTTCTATATTACAACTGTGTCTAACATTTCAAACATAACCGATTCTTCTCAAAGTGCAGTGGGACGTCTGAGGTTGTGAGATGTTTTACGTAAATGCAAGTTTGTTTTTTTAACGGTTTGCGACACAGTAGAATTAAAAAGAGAAAGTCAATAATGGTTGTGATTAGTAGCTGCTAAGTTTGGATTTTACAGGAAGGGAAGACAGACTAAGTTGAGTTACATGATTTTCAGGCCCTTGGAACAAGATGGTACAGGGATGTGAACATCGCTGACCAGCCCAGCATTTATTGCCCATGCCTTATTCCCATGAGAAGGTGCTGGTGAGCTGTTTTCTCTAACTGCTGCAGTCCATGTGGTGCAACCACAGTGCCATTACAGGGAGAGTCCTAGGATATTGACCCAGTGACATTGAAGGAACCGTGATATATTTCAAAGTCAGGTTGTTTTGCTTCAGAGGGGGCGGTGTTGCCATGCATCTACTGTCCTTGTCCTTCTAGATGGTAGTGATTGTGAGTTTGAACAATGATGTTGAAGGAATCTTGATGAGTTGGTGTAAATCTATTTTGTAGATGGTACAAATTGCTGCTACTGAGGTTGGTAGTAGACCAAGTGATTGTAAATGTGATGCTGATCAAGTGGGCTGTATGGTCCTGGATGGTGTCAAGCTTGTTGGAGCTGCACCCATCCAAGCAAGTGAGGAGTATTCCAACACACTCCTGACTTGGGCCCAGTAGATGGTGGACAGGCTTTCAGGATGATGCTTCCAGCTAGTTTTGACATGTTCTTACAGCCACAGTATTTATTTGGCGAGCTCAGTTCAGTTTTTGGTCACCAGTAACCCCCAAGATGTTGACATTCAGTGATGGGAAATGTCATTGAATATCAAGTGGAAATAGTTTAATTTGGTTTTGTTGGAGACGGTCCTTGCTTGGCACTAGTATGGTGCCAATGTTGCTTGCAAAGAAGTGTCAATATAAATGCAGTAAGGCTAGAAAGACCAAATGAAGAATGTGAAAGTGAATTGGATCATCAAACACATGTTAAGGGCAGCACTACCAAAGTTGTTGGAATGTCTTTCATTAATTCTTAACGTACAGCATTCGAGGAGTGCCAAATTCTCCGAGGGCTTTAAGGCAGCAGGAGATTACAAGGAAAGGAAAAGTCACGCAAGGACTTGAAAACATGAGTGAGGATTTTAAAGTTGAGGTATTCTAACACCAGGAGTCATATCGGTTTGGGAGCTGAAACATGCTGAGGGAATTTGGATACAGCACGTAGAGTTTTGGATAACTTCAAATTTACAGAAGGTCAAAGATGGAGGGCTAGCCAGAATAATATCATTCTAATTTTGTTTGGAGCTAACAGAATTGTCACAGTGCAGGAGGAGGCTATTCATTTGTCAGCATTTTGATTTAGTGCCAATCTCCTGTCCTTTCCCTATAACTCTGCCCATTGCTTCTACTTAAATAACTATCCAACACCCTCTTGGCTGCCTCGATTTGTCTGTGCGTCCACCACATCTCCAGGCAGAGTATTCCAGCCCCCAACTCCTTGTTGCATGAAAAAAGATTTTTCGCACCTCACATCTGCTTCTTTCACAACACATTTTAAAACTGTGCCACTTCATTCTGGATGTGTTTACAAACAGGAACTAGTTTCCCCCTATTTACTCTGCCCAGACCCTTCATGGTTTTGAAAACCTATATCAGATCTCCACTCAGCTGTCTCCACTCTAAGGAAAACTCCCCCAGATCTATCCTCGTAACTAACGTGCCTCATCCCTCAAACCAACCTTATAAATCTGTTCTGTCATATCTCAGTGCAGTCACATCTCTCCTATAGTGTGATGCCCAGAACTCTAAGCACAATATTCCAATTGAAGTCTGACAAGAATCTTATGTAAATTCATCATATTTTCCTTGCTTTTGTTCTCTATGTCCTCACTAACAAAGCCCAGAGTAATGCATGAATCATTAATAGCTCTCGCCACCTGTCCTGCCATCTTTACTGACTTACGTACATATAGTCTCAGCTCCCCCTACTTCTGAGCCAGCAGGTCTGGGTTCAAACCTCACCTTCTCCAAAGGTTTTCAATAACATCTGAACAGGTTGATTAAAAATATCTACACACGAGCCTCTCCTACGCATCTTTAGAATAGCACTATTCACTCTCGGCCATCTATTGTCTTGGTCACCCATACTTTTCCATATTGAACTTTATCTGCTCCCTATCAGCCCACCCCATCAAGTTGTCCATATTTTACATTGTTTTCCTCACAGTTTAAAATCCTCCAAAATTTTGTGTTGCCTGCAAATTTGGAAATTGTCTCCTGCACACCATTTAGATCCTGCACTTAGAAAAAACAAGGTTTCTGCTATTTGCCCCTGGGGAACTTCACTACAAACCTTCCTCCAGCCAGAAAACATGCCCATTATCCATTTTGACTTTCTTCTTCCTAGAACGCAGGCAATTTTGTATCCGTATTTCCCTTGTTCATTTTATTCCATGACCTATAACTTTCCTCACAAGTCTGTTATGTGATTTTACGTTGAACATCTTTCAGAAGTCAGAAGCAAAGTCTGAAAATTGCTGGGAAAACTCAGCAGGTCTGGCAGCACCCGCGGAGAGAAAGCAGAATTAACATTTCGGATCCAGTGACCCTTCTTCAGAACAGGAAGCCCTTGTACACCATATCTACCCTTTCTGTTACCTCTTGACAACACTCCAGCAAGTTGATTAGACAAGACTTTCCCTCAACAAATCTGAAATTATCCACATTTTTCCATTTGACCATTAATTCTGTCCCAAATAACTTATTTGTAGAAGTCACCTCACCATTGAAGTTTTACCAACTCGTCTATAAATACTGGTCTTATCTTGACAACTTTTTTTTTAACACTTCTCCAGTCCTTTGTCACCACACCTGTATCCAGGGAAGATTGAAGGTTAATTGCCAGTGCCTCTGCAATATCTCTTGCTTACGTTCATATCCTTGGGTTCGTTTTTTTCTGTTTCAGGTGCCTTATCAACTTTAAGTATCAAGAGCTTATCTAATATCTCCTCCTTATCAATGTTGTACCTTTCTAGTGACTGCATTTCATAAGAACATAAGAAATAGGAGCAGGACTAAGCCATTCAGCCCCTCAAGCTCGACCTGCCATTCAACAAGATCCTCATGTACCAGGACAGCATTTGCCTCATTGGTAAAGACAGTCACAAAGGATTCATTTAACACCTTGCCATTGTCTTCACTTGATCACCCTCCTCCTTTTTCCAATTCTTTTACTATTTATGAGCGGCACGGTGGCACAGTGGTTAGCAATGCTGCCTCACACTGCCAGAGACCCAGGTTCAATTCCCGCCTGTCTGTGTGGAGTTTGCACATTCTCCGGTTTCCTTCCACAGTCCAAAAAATGTGCAGGTTAGCTAAATTGGCCATGCTAAATTGCCCGGAGTGTTAGGTAAAGGGGTAAATGTAGGGAATGGGTCTGGGTGGATTACTCTTCGGAGGGTCAGTGTGGACTTGTTGGGCCGAATGGCCTGTTTCCACACTGTAAGTAATCTGGTGGAAGTAGAAGACTTCAGGATTTCCCTTTACGTTAGCTCCCAGTTCTTTATCATAATCCCTCTTTGCTTCTTTCATTTTCACCTCCCTTTGAACCATCTGTATTTAGCTGAATTTTTTAGATTACTTACAGCATGGAAACAGGCTCTTCGGCCCAACAAGTCCACACCGACCCGCCCAAGCGCACCCACCCAGACCCATTCTCCTACATTTACCCCTGCACCAAACAGTACGGGCAATTTAGCATGGCCAATTCACCTAACCTGCACATCTTTGGACTGTGGGAGGAAACCGGAGCACCCGGAGGAAACCCACGCAGACACGGGGAGAATGTGCAAACTCCACACAGTCAGTCGCCTGAGGCGGGAATTGAACCTGGGTCTCTGGCGATGTGAGGCAGCAGTGCTAACCACTGCACCACCGTGCCACCCATTTTTAACAACCTAAGTTACCCCAACTTGGTTTTATATCTGAGTAGAGATTATCATATTTATTTACCACCCAGTAGCCGCCATCAGCACAGTTTTTCTTCCTTAGCTTGATTTTATCTCTTCGCTATCCATACACCTCTGGATTTGTTTGTCCCACCTTTTCCTTTCAAAGGAATAGACCTTGACTATGCCCAGGGCATCTCCTTTTTGAATGTAGCCCATTGTTTAGCTACTGTTTCTCCTGCCTCCAGTCTATCCAGGTTAGCTCTGTTCCTGCCCCATTGAAATCATGTCTCCACCAGCTGATTAGCTTAACTCTGGATTGACCAATATCATTTTCTTAAACTATCATCCTAAACCTTATGATATGCTTATCACCGTTCACAAAATATTCCTCACTCTGGCAATACCTTCTTTCTTATTGGTTTCAACACTTGCTGCTGGACTGAATTATCCTGAACACAATGTAGGTACACCTCCTCCTGCACTACTGCTATCCCAGTTGATATATGGCTAATTAACGTCCCTCATTGTAATTATCCCATGATGTTTACATCTCTCTATAATTTCCTTAATGATTTGTTCTTCTCCATCCTTCCCACTAGCTGGTGTCTATAGACAACACCAAGCAATGTAATTGCACCCTTCTTATTCCTCAGCTCCAACCGAATTGATTCTATCTTTGGACTCTCGGAAACAGTCCTCCTTCTCCAATATTGCAACGCTCTCCTTAACCAAAAATACAACTCTGCCTCCTTTTTCCTTTCTTATCTTTTCCAAACACCAGGAATACTAAAAAAAACTCAGACTTGTCTTCCCTTGAGCCAAGCCTCTATTATCGCCGCAATCACATCATCATGTGGCAGTCTATGCATGTAACTCTCTGTCTTATTAATGAAACTCTGTGCATTCACAAACATGCAATGTAACTGTGATTTGGTCTTCATTCCTGTCTCCATTAATCTGACTCCACCTATTAACTTACTATTTTCTACTTTAGTATTATCTGCCCTACCCAGCATTTCTGGTAATGCTCTCTAATCTCCTCTCTTTGTTCCCACACCCCTGCTCAGTAAGTTTATCCCTCCCTGTTCAGCACTAGGAAATCATTCACAAGGAACTTATTCCCAGCTCTGTTCAGAAGCAACCCTATCTAGCTTGTACAGGTGTCATCTCCCCCAAAGCCAGTGTCCCACGAATCTAATCTCCCTCCTGCACTATCTTTCCAACCATTCATTCATTTGTTTTTATCTTCCTATTTCTGTACTCACTCACATGTGGCACTGGGAGTAACCTGGAGATTACTACTTTTGAGGTCATGCTCAGTAAATTTCTACTTTGCTTCCTAAATTCTAATTGCAGCGCAACATCTCACTTCCTATCTACATTGTTGTACCAACTTCAATCACAGCCCTGTCTGTTTGCCTTCCCCTACAAGAATATTCTGCATCTATTTGGTGATATCCTTCAGTCTCTTGGAGGCAGCATACCACCCTGGAGCCACATTGGAGGCTGCAGCAATGCCAGCCAATTCCCCGACTTAGAGAAACCGCTATCAGTACTATTATCTCCTGTCACCTCTAGCTGGGCCACATGTGGTGCCATAGGCTTGGCTCTTGCTGCACTTCTCTGGAAATCCATCACCTTCATCAACATCCAGAACGGAAAATGGTTTAGTGAGCAGGACCTCTGGAATCTACTGAGGAATATACACCACTCTCCACAAAGCACAAGACAAGCTTTCCACTTGGTCAAACTGCTCTACAGTACCTTAAGTATTACTTTACTAAGTGTAACTTTAGATTCTTTTGTTAACTTTAAAAGAAAACTAGTCTTAATTTTATACTATCAGCTAGAACTTACTCTTATTCTATGAACTACAAAGTAAAAATGCTTCACGCTTATTCAAAAAACAGCTCCATGTTCCGTGCCCATACATTCTTACTTTAACTCTGCCAGTCGACAGAAAAAGTATAGTTCGTGGTTTCAGCAACAAATGAGGCAAAGGTTCTCCCATCTATGTAACAACATGCCTCTGTAATAAGAACCAGTGTTGCATTATGAAGACAGCAGAAATGCAGCAGCGAGAGTACAGAGTTGGAGTATTAACAGATATGCAGTTGGACTATTAAGAGGCACAGAGTATGAAGAAACAATATTAACATGGATTGGAATATTAGGTGACATGGAGTATTAATATACAGAGTAAGTCAGTATTAAGAGATGCAGAATTGGAATATTAGCAGCTTGGATCTTGAAATAGATAATAGACAATAGGTGCAGGAGTAGGCCATTCTGCCCTTCGAGCCTGCACCACCATTCAATATGATCATGGCTGATCATCCTTAATCAGTATCCTGTTCCTACCTTATCTCCATAACCCTTGATTCCACAATCCTTGAGAGCTCTAACCAACTCTTTCTTAAATGAATCCAGAAACTGGGCCTCCACTGCCCTCTGGGGCAGAGCATTCCACACAGCCACCACTCTCTGGGTGAAGAAGTTTCTCCTCATCTCTGTCCTAAATGCTCTACCCCGTATTTTTAAGCTGTGTCCTCAGGTTCGGTACTCACCCATCAGCGGAAACATGTTTCCTGCCTCCAGAGTGTCCAATCTAATTAGTATCCTGTTCCTGCCTTATCTCCATAACCCTTGATTCCACTATCTTTGTGAGCTCTATCCAACTCTTTCTTAAATGAATCCAGAGACTGAGCCTCCACTGCCCTCTGTGGCAGAGCATTCCACACAGCCACCACTCTCTGGGTGAAGAAGTTTCTCCTCATCTCTGTCCTAAATGGTCTACCCCATATTTTTAAGCTGTGTCCTCTGGTTCGGCACTCACCCATCAGCGGAAACATGTTTCCTGCCTCCCGAGTGTCCAATCCTTTAATAATCTTATATGTCTCAATCAGATCCCCTCTCAGTCTTCTAAACTCAAGGGTATACAAGTCCAGTCGCTCCAGTCTTTCAGCATAAGGTAGTCCCGCCATTCCGCCCGAAAGGAATACCTTTTGCCCAGGTATTCTTCACATTTGTGACAGACAAAAGACAAGGAGTAACTCAGATGTTACTTAAACAAACCCTTCTTTATTTAACCCTTCAGAAACTAATACCCAAACGTAAAATATACATTCATTGTAACATTTAATTCTTACTTAATCTATTTTAACTTCAACTTAACTCACTTCATTTAACTTCACTTTACCTTAGGTTTAACTTAATTCACATTTAACCCTAACTCTATAACTTTGGCTTGAAACACATACTACCCTGATGTGAGTGAATTGGCCAACTTTGCTCTCAGCATAGATCTTGCCTTTGTTCTTTGTCTTCTCTGAAGATGACTTCAGGGCAAATGCTTCTCAGTATTGGTCTTGAAGGCTCCTCCTGTGAAATCTGAGTTCTGCTAACCTTTATCACAAAATGTGCCCAAGGGTGGCATGGTGGCTCAATGGTTAATACTGCTGCCTCGTAGTGCCAGGGACCTGGGTTCAATTCTACCCTTGAGTGACTGTGTGGAGTTTGCACATTTTCCCTATGTCTGTGTGAGTTTCCTCTGGGTGTTCTGGTTTCCTCCCACAGTCCAAAGACGTGTAGGTTAGGTGGATTGGCCATGCCACATTGCTCATACTGTGCAGGCTAGGTGGATTAGCCATGGGAAAATGCAGGGCTAGAGGGCAGGGGGTGTGTCTGGCTGGGATGCTTTTTGGAGGGTTGGTGTGGGCTGAATGGCCTGTTTCCACACTGAGGATTCAATAATTCCAGAAGCTCCTCTGGTACTCAGCCAATGAATTGACCAAAGCCTGATCACAATGTTTGGTCCCAGCCAATGGAGTTTACTGGGAAACAGCTCCCAAATGTTTATGTCTAGTCTTAAACAGGCACATGCCATACTCCATATAAGGTAATAGTGGCGGCAGTATGTCAAGCAGGTTACCCTTATTTGGTCAACACAGGTCACAGCTTACAAGGTCACAACGTGACCTGGCTGCAGTTTTAACTGAGGTCAGAGTTTAAGCTACCTTCACCAAAATTCCCAGCATGCTTGATTGTAGCTCTTAACCAGACTCATTGCCATTTCGGCTGCTCGACACGTAACCACATGGTAGTGAAGTGAATCTCAAATCAGAGGTGTATAAGTTAAAAATAGGAGTGATTTCTCTACAAACTTTCTGATCGAGAGCTACTCAAAACATATTTTAGCAAGTCATTTTTGACTGTGAAACAGTGGGATTTTTAAAATTGATTTCAACAACTTACATCTGGCGTTCATTCAGCCACACACCCTGTGCAATTACAACACAAAAGCTTCAGTAAACAGTAAAAACTATTTCCTCATTGCCAGTGGTATATTATCATATTCAATCCTAAACTGATTTTATAACGTAAATCAGTATGAAAAGGGATTTGGTCCATATCAAACCCCGTGTTCTACGTGCTGTTGGAGTATTTAATGGGAACAGTGTAGAAGTTTTACTCTGTATCATACTCCATGTTATACCCGTCCTGGAGTGTTTCATGGGGACAGTGTGGAGGAAGCTTTACTTTGTATCTAAGCCAGTGCTGTTGCTATTCCTGGGAGTGTTTGATGGGGACAGTGTTGAGAGAGGTTTACTTTGAGTTTACTTCCAGTTTGAAAAAAACAGAGAAGGTTTTACATTGTATCTAACCCCATGCTACACCACTCTCGGGAGTGTTTGGGAAAGTGTTGAAAAAGCTTGAATTTCAGCCTAAAAGAGTGAAGGGGGCTATAGTCTGTATCAAATCCTGTAATGCCCCTGTCCTAGAATTGTTTGGTGGGAACAGTGTAGAGGCAGCTTTACTCTGTTTCTAACCTTGTGTTGTAACTGTGTTGGAAGTTTGATAGGTATAGTGTGAATTTTACTTACAACTGAAACAATTGAAGGCAGTTTTCCTTTCAGGTTAAAAAGACTCAAGGAAGCTTTACTTACAATTTAAAATAATAGAGGGATCATTTCTCAGTATCGAACCATGTGCTTTCCCTGTCCTGGGTGTGTTTAATGTGTTCAGTGTAGACAAAGTTTTACTCTGTCAGGAACCCTATGTTGGACTTGCTCTGGGAGTGTTTGATGAGGAGAATGTAGAAAGAACTTTACTCTGTGTCTAACCCCATACTGTACCTGTCCTGAGAGTGTTTGATGGGACAGTGTAGAGAGAGCTTTACTCTGTCCAAGATTTTAAGCAACACAAACTCTGTGTTACTTTAACTGGGTCACATCTCTAAATATAGAATCTTTGTTTGAACTGAAGCCAGTAACGAGCAGGCGCTATAAATATCTCAGAATGCAGGCTTTCATTTCCTCTTTGATCTCCTAATCTCTGCTCTTATTGGAATCCATATGCATTTGTTTACTTCAATGACTTTTATGTTTTATAAAAACAATGTCACTTCACAGTTTTAATATTGTGGTACTTTATTGATATTAGCAGTGCAGTTCTGGGATAGGCTTCCTTTTTTTTTTGCTTTGCTTAATTTGCATACACTTCCTTTAGACACTTTACATATGTGTCATAAGAATGAATGAGAAACATTCCAGCAACTTTAGTCACTGATATTCTGAACTGGACTCTCCAGCTTCACATGCCCCATCCTGAACAATATATTGTTCTGTCTCTCCAGTTACACTATGAGTAAATTAAACTCTGTGTACCATCGCCAAAATTTTCTCGAAGGGATTGTGAACTTACAACTCGATTCTCTCAGTCTGGACTTTTCTTAAAACCCAAACATACTGGAACTGATTCACTGCTTATTGATCTCCCCATGAATTAACTCTTTAATATCATGTACATGTCCTATACTCTTGACCTAAAGTACAACTTGTGAACACCATTCATAAATTGAGGACATCCCAAAGAAATTTAAAAACAGTTTTGTAATGCAGTTGGCAATTTGAGGGTAGCAAGGTCCCTCAAAGTGAATTACTTTATTTTGCGTAATGTTGGTTGAGAGATGGATATTACTTATTTCATTTATTTGATTTACTAATTGTCACGTGAATCTTGTCACAAAATAATGAAAAGTGTTGTGTAATCATCAACACTCTCCATTTTAAAACAAAGAGAAATGTAATATAAAGACAGAAAAGAAAGTGACCTTAAGAGTCCTTCTTGGAGAAAGTGTGGACTGCAGATGCTGGAGATCAGAGCTGAAAAATGTGTAGCTGGAAAAGCACAGCAGGTCAGGCAGCATCCAAGGAGCAGGAGAATCGACGTTTCGGGCATAAGCCTGCTCCTTGGATGCTGCCTGACCTGCTGCGCTTTTTCAGCAACACATTTAAGAGTCCTTGTTAAGTTCTCTGTCATGGGCCATGGACCTGGTGGCTAGGTGCTAGTCCTCCTCACTGTGCTGCTGCTAGAACAAAGGTTGCCACGCTTCGGTGCCATTTTGCCTCCATCAACGTCCTCGCCATTGAGTCCTCACTGGACCCCGCCAATGCAGGCGCCACTGATTACTGAACTGGCCCAAACTAAACTGCACTGCTGCTGTGGGTCTGCTTCAGGCCTACCTCACCGATGCAGCTGCTGCTGCTGCTGCTAGGTTTTGTAATGGGGCCAAACACGCCTCCGCAGCAGGCAGGAGTCAGTGTGAGAACCGCCTTACCAATGCCGAGCCTGCTGAAAACCCAAGTTGCCACTGATGCCACCACCATGAGACCAACCTGCTGGGCCAACTCCAGCCCATGCTGCTGGTCCTATTCGAGTACATGCTCTGGGCCCACCCCAGTCTGGGCTACTGGGCTCACCCTGTCTGTGCTACTGGGCCCACTCCAGTCGGTGCTACTGGGACCACTCCAGTCTGTGCTACTGGGCCCACTCCAGTCTGTGCTACTGGGCCCACTCCAGTCTGTGCTACTGGGTCCATTCCAGTCGGTGCTACTGGGTCCATTCCAGTCTGTGCTACTGGGCCCACTCCAGTCTGTGCAACTGGGTCCACTCCAGTCTGTGCAACTGGGTCCACTGCAGTCTGTGCTACTGGGTCCACTCCAGTCTGTGCAACTGGGTCCACTCCAGTCTGTGCAACTGGGTCCAATCCAGTCTGTGCAACTGGGTCCACTCCAGTCTGTGCAACTGGGTCCACTCCAGTCTGTGCAACTGGGTCCACTCCAGTCTGTGCAACTGGGTCCACTCCAGTCTGTGCAACTGGGTCCAATCCAGTCTGTGCAACTGGGTCCACTCCAGTCTGTGCAACTGGGTCCACTGCAGTCTGTGCAACTGGGCCCACTCCAGTTTGTGCTACTGGGCCCACTCCAGTTTGTGCAACTGGGTCCACTCCAGTCTGTGCAACTGGGTCCACTCCAGTCTGTGCAACTGGGTCCACTCCAGTCTGTGCAACTGGGTCCACTCTGGCTCCGTGTTACTGGGTTTACTTGGCTCCCTGCTGCTGGGTTTACTTGGCTCTGTGCTGCTGGGTTTTCTTGGCTCTGTGCTGCTGTGTTTACTTGGCTCTGTGCTGCTGGGTTTACTTGGCTCCGTGTTACTGGGTTTACTTGGCTCCCTGCTGCTGGGTTTACTTGGCTCTGTGCTGCTGTGTTTACGTGGCTCCCTTCTGCTGGGTTTACTTGGCTCTGTGCTGCTGTGTTTACTTGGCTCTGTCCTGCTGGGTTTACTTGGCTCTGTGCTGCTGGGTTTAGTTGGCTCTGTGCTGCTGTGTTTACTTGGCTCTGTGCTGCTGGGTTTACTTGTCTCCCTGCTGCTGGGTTTACTTGGCTCTGTGCTGCTGGGTTTAGTTGGCTCTGTGCTGCTGTGTTTACTTGGCTCTGTGCTGCTGGGTTTACTTGTCTCCCTGCTGCTGGGTTTACTTGGCTCTGTGCTGCTGGGTTTACTTGTCTCTGTGCTGCTGGGTTTTCTTGGTTCTGTGCTGTTGGGTTTTCTTAGCTCTGTGCTGCTGGGTTTTCTTGCTCTGTGCTGCTGGGTTTACTTGTCTCTGTGCTGCTGGGTTTTCTTGGTTCTGTGCTGTTGGGTTTTCTTAGCTCTGTGCTGCTGGGTTTTCTTGGCTCTGTGCTGCTGGGTTTACTTGGCTCTGTGCTGCTGGGTTTACTTGTCTCCCTGCTGCTGGGTTTACTTGTCTCTGTGCTGCTGGGTTTACTTGGCTCCGTGCTGCTGGGTTTACTTGGCTTCCTGCTGCTGGGTTTACTTGTCTCTGTGCTGCTGGGTTTACTTGGCTCCCTGCTGCTGGGTTTACTTGTCTGTGTGCTGCTGGGTTTACTTGTCTCTGTGCTGCTGTGTTTATTTGGCTCCCTGCTGCTGGGTTTTCTTGGCTCTGTCCTGCTGGGTTTACTTGGCTCCCTGCTGCTGGGTTTACTTGGCTCTGTGCTGCTGTGTTTACTTGTCTCTGTGCTGCTGGGTTTACTTGTCTCTGTGCTGCAGGGTTTACTTGTCTCTGTGCTGCTGGGTTTTCTTGGCTCTGGGCTGCTGGGTTTACTTGGCTCTGTGCTGCTGGGTTTACTTGGCTCCCTGCTGCTGGGTTTACTTGTCTCTGTGCTGTTGGGTTTACTTGGCTCTGTGCTGCTGGGTTTACTTGGCTCCCTGCTGCTGGGTTTACTTGGCTCTGTGCTGTTGGGTTTACTTGTCTCTGTGCTGCTTGGTTTACTTGTCTCTGTGCTGCTGGGTTTTCTTGGCTCCGTGCTGCTGGGTTTACTTGGCTCCCTGCTGCTGGGTTTACTTGGCTCTGTGCTGTTGGGTTTACTTGTCTCTGTGCTGCTTGGTTTTCTTGGCTCTGTGCTGCTGGGTTTACTTGTCTCTGTGCTGCTGGGTTTACTTGTCTCTGTGCTGCTGGGTTTACTTGGCTCTGTGCTGCTGGGTTTACTTGTCTCTGTGCTGCTGGGTTTACTTGGCTCTGCGCTGCTCAGATTACTTGGCTCTGTGCTGCTGGGTTTACTTGTCTCTGTGCTGCTGGGTTTACTTGTCTCTGTGCTGCTGGGTTTTCTTGGCTCTGTGCTGCTGGGTTTTCTTGTCTCCCTGCTGCTGGGTTTACTTGGCTCTGTGCTGCTGGGTTTACTTGTCTCCCTGCTGCTGGGTTTACTTGGCTCTGTGCTGCTGTGTTTACTTGGCTCTGTGCTGCTGGGTTTACTTGGCTCTGTGCTGCTGTGTTTACTTCGCTCTGTGCAGCTGTGTTTACTTGGCTCTGTGCTGCTGGGTTTACTTGGCTCTGTGCTGCTGGGTTTACTTGGCTCCGTGTTGCTGGGTTTACTTGGCTCCCTGCTGCTGGGTTTACTTGTCTCTGTGCTGCTGGGTTTACTTTGCTCTGTGCTGCTGGGTTTACTTTGCTCTGTGCTGCTGGGTTTACTTGTCTCTGTGCTGCTGGGTTTACTTGTCTCCCTGCTGCTGGGTTTACTTGGCTCTGTGCTGCTGGGTTTACTTGTCTCTGTGCTGCTGGGTTTTCTTGGCTCTGTGCTGGGTTTACTACTTGGCTCTGTGCTGCTGGGTTTACTTGGCTCTGTGCTGCTGGGTTTACTTGTCTCTGTGCTGCTGGGTTTTCTTGGCTCTGTGCTGCTGGGTTTACTTGGCTCTGTGCTGCTGGGTTTACTTGGCTCCCTGCTGCTGGGTTTACTTGGCTCCCTGCTGCTGGGTTCATTCGAGTCCATGCTGTTGGAGCCTGCTCGAGTCTGTCCTACTGGGGACCCTTGCCGCCAATCCTATTGCTATTCTCTAAGAGGTACGCAAAAATGGAAGAGAAAAAAAGAGCCAAGAGGAGAGAGAAACCCAAAGGAAGGAAATGGAAAGAGAAGCAGGCAAGCCCCTGACTCTGAAGCCCTACTCCACTTGCCTGCTTTCCGGAATTTGGAAATATAATGGGCGAGGATGGAGGATTCCGTAGTCAGTGCCAGCCAAGAGACCAACAGAGAGTACTCATGTTACCTCAGTTTAAAATCTCAACTGGAATGCAGCAGCATTCCCTCAGGACAGCACTGAGAGTGTCAGCCTGGATTATATGTGGGGAGAAGGGGTGAACGCACAATCTTAGAAGCTGCAGTACTAACAGTACCACGACTGACTGATTTGGAAACTATCACAAGCCATCTACTAATTTAAGCATTGGGTGTGGTGAAAGCAGTTTGGTTAGGGGTGCTCTGCATTCTGTTGCACACTGAGAAGTGAATGGATTAACCACAAATATTTCCATTCCTTACTGATTCAGCTTTGGTGACGTCTGAAGGTTTTAAGTGTATGTCTCCAGTGATAGGTTTGCTGTTGGTTTGACTGCACCTGGCTGTTACTTCTCCACAGCTGAGAGTGAGAGTGGGATCGGTGCCTTTGGAGGACGAGGGGTGGGGTGGGTGGTCTTCGTGAAGCTCAAGGGGGATTTCTTGGGACACAGACATTTCCCCCCCCCCCCCCCCTCCCCCCCCCCCAACTCCAGCTAACGGATTGTTTTCACTTTGTGGGACCCATCGTGCTCCCCAGGAATGGCACCACAGCCTCTCCCCTGTGTGGACTGGTGTGGAAGGTGTGTGGACTGACAGGGATCCATCTGTATTTGCCCCACTCCATGGCTCTGCAACGCTCTGCTCTGAGCTACAACGCTGTAAGTAGTTTCCTTTTCCAACACACTGATTCAAAGAGCTGGTGTCTTAGAAGGGAGTCATTGTCACAACAGCTTTTGGATTAAGCAAACACAACTCTCTAACTATTGACTGGGAGGGCCTTTTCCCAGCCTCAGACGGAGGGTGGGGCCTAGCTTACATCAAAGGACAGTTGCGTTCATTAGGGAGTTTGGAGTTAAAGGACTTCACTGATTCCACACTGTTGTTTAAGGGGACTTCTCACCCCTTATTTCTGATATCTGTGCCAAAGTTGCAATCTTTCTGTGGTTCAGTGGGAAATCCTGTCACTTCCAGGGTCAAAAGGTTGTGGGTTAAAGTCCTAGGCCAGAGATTTTCGTGCAAAATCCCTGCCGTCAATCCAGAACAATACTGAGGCACTGTCCGAAATATGAGTTCTCAGATGCCCTACGGCTGTGGTGGAAGAAGGTCTCAAGATGCTACTTTGAAGAAGGAAGAAGAAGGGGTGTTTTGCCCCATACCTTGGTTAATATTTACCCCTCAACTGTCCCAACTGCAAACAGATGATTTGGTCATGAATCTCGGTGGGATCTTGGTGTGCACAGACCAGCAGTTGCACATTTTACATTCAGGCAGCGTCAAGAGCACTTTCTTGGAGGGGGAAGGGGGCGCATCCAGAGGCTGCAGGAGATGCCAATCAAATGCAAGGTTTGTCTTGAGTACGCCTGCCCTTGCCCTGAGCACCGTGTTTAAGATTAAAGTGAGTAGATTCCCACTTGCTGTGATCATCTCTGGAGAATACATTGTGTAAATGGTAAGGCAGCTGAGTGATTGCAGGGTTTAAAAATAGAATGAAAGTGGAAGATGTGCAGGAGGGCTGCAGGGTTGGGCTGTTGATCAGAGGGAGTGTGTGCAGGAAGAAAGGCTACAGCCTGACATTGTATGTCAGAGTGAGGGCTGGTTCTGAAGTAAACACTAGCCTGGATCTCACATCTATTTTTAGACATAGCTGCTATTTTTACAGCAGACGCTTCACATCTGTGTTTACAGAGGAGTTCATTATGGTCAGGTAACAATTCAGTCTGCTGTATATTTATACTATACCAACGTAAACAAGCACAATTAAAATATCCCAACAGCTCAATCCCAGCACTTAGCTTATCCTCAGCAGCCTCTGACAGACCGATAGGAGATATGAAGTCTTTATTTACACTGGCTCAGTAACAGTAGCTGCACCATGTGTACACATTCAGTCACATTTATTTTGTGTGGATGATGAGGGGACCTCATTGTGGGACGGGACAGAGAGCTGGTCCAGAGGAAGATTTCAGGGCACCCACCAATCTGACCATTTGCCTTAACTGTAGCTTCCTGTCAGTGATTGAAGCCAGGTGAGCACTGAAAACCTCGTCCGCCCCCAAAGTACATCGAAAAATCTTACATTTGACCAACATTTCAGTCTCAGGTTTAATGACTTGAACTGAACCTCTGAGTATTTGCCACCCTGAGCTACACAGGGGCCATTTCCGATTCACGGACCAGCCCTCTTCAGCTTGCTTAGCACCCACTCACCACCCACATTCACTCTTGCCACCACCCTCA
Source organism: Chiloscyllium plagiosum (assembly GCF_004010195.1). NCBI lineage: Eukaryota > Metazoa > Chordata > Chondrichthyes > Orectolobiformes > Hemiscylliidae > Chiloscyllium > Chiloscyllium plagiosum. Next base: position 6,288,031 of record NC_057724.1, read on the forward strand.
CACAGTGGCAGCATCATGGGCAAGAAGCATTGTGTTCACCAAGACTCCTCTGACAGCACCTTCCAAACCCATGACCACTTCCATCTAGAAGGACAAAGGCAGCACATACATGGGAACAACCACTCCCCCCACAATTTCCCCTCCAAGCCACTCATCAGTTGGAAATATTTTGCCCTTTTTTCAGTGTTGCTGGGGCAACCTCTATGCCAAGACTCTCCCTCTCATTGTGAAATGTTTCCCTGCATGGCCCATTGGTAGTCTTTCTAATATTGAGCAACTGCAAGTACGGTTTTTTTCTGTTTGATTTCTGTAGCTAGGTACAGTGAAAACTTTTGTTTTGCCTGTAGTGCAGGCAGATCATACCACACAAAGTGTATTAGGGTAACAGAACAGAGCAAAGCATACAAAGTTATGGCTGCAGAGAGGGTGCACAAAAAGCAAGATTATAATTAAATTTAAAATTTGGGAGGTCCATTCAGAAGTCTAATAATGGCAGCGAGGAAGCTGTTCTTGAGTGTGTTGGTACATGTGCTTAAGCTTATAGATCCTCTGTTCAACATTGTCTTGCTAAAAGAAAATCCAATCGGTGGTTGATGATATAACAGCAGACATTATTCCTTTTGGGAGAGCTACTTTTAAACTTGTTCACTGTTATTTTGATAAATGTGGATACCCAAAGTTAGATTTTGCCACATGTTGAAAGCTCTGTCCTGTACCTGAGGTAGCAGCTTCAGGAAAAGAGCAAAGAAAATCTGGTTCATCAACTGACCTGCCACAAGTACTGCAGGCAGCCATTTTGCTTTGCCAATCCCATCATTCCTTTCGTGTAGCGTCACATTGGCCTATTTTTATGCTTTAAAATTATAACTTAGCCGCTGCAAAAAATAGATTCTGTTCACGTAAAATAGAAATGGTTTGCACCCCCGCAGTTTCCTTTTGAAAATCCTAGGCCAAAATTATAGCATGCTGCTTCTTTAAGTAGAGTCTACCTTTAATTTGTTTACATTTGAAGAAGAGGGACATGAAAGCAGTTTGGGTGGTGCTGTTCGGATCTTGGCTTCAAACTCACTTGGGCTGGTAAAGTGTAAGACTTAGCTTTGAGTTGCCTGGAGCAGTTCAAGGTAAACTGCGGTTGGAAATGTTTCCAACTTAAATGATTGAAAGTCTTCCCCACAAAATTAGTCCAAGTGATATCCAATTGGTAATGCCACATGGAGAATCCAATGTTGAGAAACTATGCGAAAAAGAGGAGAGACATAATGGACCTAATGGAATTAAAGTCCATAATACACTCACACTAAAACAACTTAATGGTACAGACTAGAAGTTTTACATTAAAACCTCTGTGTTTCACTCCATATCTAATCCTGTTCTGTACCTGGGGGGCTGCTTGATGGGGACAGTGTCGAGGGAGCTTTACTTGTGGAGGGAGTTGAAGCCGGTATCCATCGCCAAGTCACCCTTTATTTACAGGTGGAGAGTCCTTGACACTGATCCAGCTCCCTCAGAGCCAGCTCTCAGAGTGAACAGAATCTCTGACACTCCTGTTGTTATCTGTTAGCCAGGACTATGGCTGACTGAGGTTAAGACCCCAATCAGAGAACTCCTATTCTATGAGGTTCACCTGGATGACCTTGTCACAATCACTTCATCCCTCCCCCTCCGAGTCTGAGGACATTGGCTGGTTCCTTTTGTTTAACTCTTCCAGGTACCGGGGTAGGGTTCCTCCAACTCTGTTTCTGATATGGCCAACTTCTCGAAAGAAGTTCATTCTCCTATTCAGGCGGCTAAGGAATTGAGGCGGTGACACCCGCTGTGTCCTTCTCAGATTCTGAGGTTCCTTTCTTGCTTGACAAAGAGGGAGAACCCACAGGTGCCGGAACAGTTGGAAAGGGTGTCAAGGAGGTGGGCATACTTTGTTCCTGCACTCTTTGTGAGTTTGTAGTTTTCATGTGGTTCACATGCTTGTTCAGAACTGTCACATCTACCTGACCTTTATGCATCACTAGACCTGACCTTGTGTTGGCCATACCTGTTACCCACGCAGGGCCATTCCCCTGATTCCTACACTAAACTTTGCCAAACTGTCTCTCTTACTTAATGCAGTCTTGTTTTGGGCACTGGCACTCTCCTCCCTCAGAACTGGGGAGATCATTTTAATCAGGTGTGGAGTCTTCTTCCCAAAGGCAACTCTGCTGGAGCCATCCCTGTAGCTACATGAGAGATGGTCCGAATAATCAAACAGGAACCGGGACAGTTTGGTATCTAGTGAGGTTGTGGGCTATCTCTTTAAGCCTGCCTTCAAAGTTTGGACTGGTCTTTCTGCCAGACCATTGGATGATGGATGGTGTGGAGCTGTCCCTATATGTCAAATGCCATTCAACTTTAAAGTACTCAAATCCCTGCTGGTAAACAATGGCCCATTATCTGTGACCAACAATTCCCTGAGTTCCCCAATTGCCAAAGATGCATGCAGTTTTTCTATCAACGTCCCCTGATGAATGGACTCTATGCATGTCCAACCACTTTGAGTGGGCATTCACAATGACTAAGAACATTCGTTCTATGAAAGGATCTGCATAGTTAATGTGTAATCGAGTCCAGGGTTTATGGGAGCTGCTGGTGGTAAATTTTTGTCCTTTTTGGCACTCTGGACAGTGCCTCACCAATATGGCTATGTCAGCATCCAATCCTGGCTAGCCAACATAGCTTCAGGTAGAATTCAGCAGTGGGCCAACATTTTCAGTTTGGAAACCTCTGGTTGACCCTGATTGAGTTTAGCAAGTATCTGGCAGCGGATTTTGCTGAGGACAATCACTCTTGCTCCCCAGAAATAGTATCCCATCCCTTTCTGTGATCTGGTTTCTCCAGGTCTGTAAAGATTTCAACTCTGATTGTAATGGCCCTTTGGATTCCTGTATCATCACCTGTTTCAGTTTTGCCAGCTCTGGAACGTTCTGTGTCCGAAGTCTAATATTGTCAGCTGTGACTGGAAGTGTGACCAGTCAAGTTATAGCCAATATGAACTCTTCCAGTGGCTGCACCACCGGTGATATATCTACCAGGGGGAGGAGGCTCAATGCATCTGCATTTGCTATTTGGTCTCCCGGTCAGTGTTCCAACTTGTAATTATACGCACTTAGTATTAGAGCCCGCTGCTGATTTCCACATGAAGCTATGGTGGCACTGCCTTGTCCTCTTTAAGTAGATCTAGCAAGGGTTTGTGGTCTGTTACTTTCACAAATTTATGTCCATAAAGGTATTGGTGGAACTTCCTGACTCCAAATATGACTGCCTAACCTTTCTTCTCTAACTGGACATATTTACATTCTGCATTTGCCAATGTCCTGGCTGCCTATGCTGTTGGATGTTCCTCTCTATTGGGCCACTGATGATCCTATACAGAGAGGCGTTGCATCTTAATACCAGATCTTGTTTGGGATGTAGTGTGTTAACACCTAAGAGGATAATATCTGTTTCTTCACTTCTGTGAAAGCTACAGTGTGGCGACGTAACTATTTCCAAGGCTGACCCTTTTCTAAGAGTTGATGCAAAACTGCCAGAACGGAGGCCAGGTTATGTACGAACGTTCTGTAATAATTCACCAGCCCAAGGAAAGACCGAAGCTCCAATACAGGTGTGGGAACCGGGCACCTTTGATCACCTTCACTTTATCTTCCAATGAGTGTCACCCAGTCTTGTTCACTCTGTAACCCAAGGAGGTCACTCGGGGTGTCTGGAACACACATTTTTCCCTTCTAAGGCATACGCCCACCTGGGAGACATGTTTAAGGATCACGTCCAAACTTTGTAAATGCTCTTCATTGGTCTTGTCTGTTATTGGCCCGTCATTTAGATAAATGGCGACCTGAGAAAGATGCTGTAAAATGTTACCCATTGACCACTCAAAATTTGCATGGGCTGATAATATCCCATCGCAGTCTCGTGTATTGTTAAAAACCCTTAGGGTATTTATTGCAGCATACTTCTGGGAATCCTCATCTAACCACAATTGCAAATACATATGGCTCATGTCCAGCTTCAAGAAGGACAACCTCCCTGCCAGGTTTTTATATAATTCCTCTGTGAGGGACTGGGTATTTATCCAGGCTGTGAGAATCAGTTCACCGTTTGTTTGAAAACCCCACCAAGGTGAACCTACCCTTCAGGCTTCACAATCAGTATGACTGGGGGCTGTCCATTCCACAAACTGGGTATTGGTTTGATGATTCCCTCGTTTTCCAGCCTCCTGATTTCTGCCTCTCCTTTAGCCCGTGAGGCAATTGGCACTGGGCAGGCCTTGCAGAATCACGGAATTGCTTGCTGGTTAACATGTCAGGTGGCCTTGGCTCCTTTGAAAAACCCCAGACCTTCCTGAAAACCTTTTGGGTATATAATTAGGACATCACTCAGGCAGCCATTTACTAATCGAAAAATGTTGAGGCAATCAAGGTCAATCTTTCTCACCTAATGCCACCCCATCAAAGCTTGGATGTAAGCCTTTTACTACAATCAGTGGTAACTGAACCAGCTGCTTCTCAGAAGAGACTGGAACTGCAGGCGTCCCTATAATGTGTAATGGTTCCCCGGTATAGGTAAACACCTGCTCCAGTTCTGACCACCATTAGAACTGGGTAACCATTTAACCAGATGTTTATTTTGATTGGTTCAGATTTGGATGTTGCTAAGCAATTAGACTGTTCCAAACAGGTGGACATTCCAGGGTGTGCACTCTCCTGGATACCAGCCTATGAGTTCTCTTACTCCATTTGGGTTTAGAGGGACTCCTTTGCTGTCTCAAATCCACATATTGGTAGCAACCGCAATGGCTTGCTAACCTAGATCCTAAAGAAAATTTTAACCACTTGGTCAAGGCTTAGCTTTGTTATGGGGTTTTGCTTGGACTGACCTGGAGTCTGTCTGCTCAGGATAGGTCTTAAGTGAGGCTCTGTGATTGCCTTCATTCAAGTGGTGTTCCCAGGCTCAGTGATGTCCACGTCCATCGGCATACCCTGTAACTCATATGTCCCAGTTGCTGCATTTTCTAACGACAAAACCAGTTATAGTGCCGGTTTGAAGTCCAGTTGGACTTCAGCTATTAGGTGCTTTTGCATAGTTACATAATTAATCCCACTCTCATCGCCACTGAAATAACTTCACAGAGGCTGGTATCATAGAACATAAAACAGTACAGCACAGTACAGGCTCTTCAGCCCACGATGTTGCGTCGAGTATTTATCTTAATCTAAGATCAACCTAACCTACACACCCCTCAATTTACTGCCATCCATCCAGCAGTCACTTAAAGGTCCCTAATGTCTCTGACTATATTGCCACTGCTGGGACGGCATTCCACACACCCACCACTCTCTGCATCAAGAACCTTCCTCTGACATTTCCCCTCAACCTTCCTCCAATCACCTTAACATTATGACCCCTCGTGACATAATGTTAAGGTGTGCCCTGGGGAAAATCTTTGTCCATCTATATATGCCTCTCATTCCCTTCTACACCTCTATCAAGTCACCTCTCTTCCTTCTTCTCTCCAGTGTGAAAAGCCCTAGGTCACTCAACCTCTCTTCATAAGACAAGCCCTCCAATCCAGGCAGCATCCTGGTAAATCTCCTCTGCACCCTCTCTAAAGCATCTACATCCTTCCTATAATAAGGTGACCAGAACTGCACACTAATCCGAATATAGTCTAACCAGGATTTTATAGAGCTGCAGCAAACCTTGTGGCTCTTAAACTCAATCTCCCTGTTAATGAAAGTCAAAACACTATACTCCTTCTTAACAACCCTATCACTGTGGGTGGGAAATTTGTGGACCCCAAGATCCCACTGTTCCTTTACACTGCCACGAATTCTGTCTTTAACCCTGTATTCACCATACAGATGTGACCTTCCAAAATGAATCACTTCGCAGTTATCCAGGTTGAACACCATCTGCTACTTTTCAGCCCAGCTCTGCATCCTGTCAATGTCTTGTTGTAGCCTGCAACAGCCCTCGGCACAATCTACAACACCATCGACCTTTGTGTCATCGGCAAACTTACCAACCCACCCCTCCACTTCTTCATCCAAGTCATTTATAAAAACTACAAAGAGCAGAGGCCCAAGAACAGATCCGTGAGGAACACCACCCATCACCGACCACCAGGCGGAGTACTTTCCATCTGTCACCACTCACTGTCATCTTTCAGCCAGCCAATTCTGTATCCAGACAGTCAAATTTCCCTGTATCCCATACCTCCTAACATTCTGAATGAGCCTACTGTGGGCAATCTTTACTGAAATCCATTTACACCACATTCACCACTCAACCTGCATCAACCTTTGGATTAGTGGTGCTGGAAGAGCACAGCAGTTCAGGCAGCATCCGAGGAGTAGCAAAATCGACGTTTCGGGCAAAAGCCCTTCAAGATGCTGCCTGAACTGCTGTGCTCTTCCAGCACCACTAATCCAAAATCTGGTTTCCAGCATCTGCAGTCATTGTTTTAACCTTCATCAACTTGTCTAGTCATATCCTCAAAGAACTCAATAAGGCTTGTGAGGTATGACCTGCCTCTCACAAAGCCATGCTGACTATCTTTAATCAAACTTTGTTTTTCCAAACAGTCTTCAATCCTATCTCTCAGAATCCTTTCCAGAACCTTGCTTACCACAGACCTAAGACTGACTGGACTGTAATTCCCAGGGATTTCCCTATTCCCTTTCTTGAACAGAGGAACAACATTCGCCTCCCTCCAATCATCCAGGACTACTCCCGGAGAGAATGAGGATGCAAAGATCATCGCCAGAGGTGCGGCAATCTCATTGCTCACTTCCTGGAGTAACCTTGGATATATCTGGTCCAGCCGTGGGGGCTCATCTGTCTTGATGCTTCCCAGGATTTCCAGTACATCCACATCTTTAATATCAATCTGTTCAAGCCTATTAACCTGGTCCATGGTGTTCTCACTATCAACAAGGTCCCTCTGTCTAGTGAATACTGAAGCAAAAAAACTCATTTTAAGGCCTCCTTACCTCTTCAGACTCCAGGCACAAGTTCCCTCCACTACCCCTGATTGGCCCTACCCTCTCTCTGATCATTCTTTTATTCCTCATGTAAGTGTACAATGCCTTTGGCTTTTCCCTAATCCTTCCCACCAAGGCTTTCTCATGCCCCCTCCTAGCTCTCCTCAGTCCATTTTTGAGTTCTTTCGTAGCTACCCTGTAATCCTATAAAGCTGTGCCAGAGCCTTGCTTCCTCAACCTCAGGTAAGCTTCCTTCTTCCTCTTGATGAGAAACTCCCCTGCTCTTGTCAACAAGGCTCCTTCACCTTACCATTCCTTGCCCGTCTCTGTGGGACAAAGTTATCCAACACTCGCAACAGGTCCCCCTTAAACAACCTCCACATTTCTGTTGTGCCTTTCCCATAGAACAACTGTTCCCAATTTATACTCCACAGCTCCTGTCTAATAGCAGTATCATTTCGCCTAACTAATTAAATACCTTCCCATACTGTCTGTTCCTATTCATCTCCATGGCTATGGTAAAGGTGAGGCAGTTGTGGTCACTGTCACTGAAATGTTCTCCCACTGAGAAATCTGACACCCGACCTGGCTCATTGCCGAGCACCAAATCCAACATGGCCCCCCGCCTAGTCGGCTTATCTACATATTGAGTCAGGAATCCCTGCTGGACACACCTGACAAAGTCGACTCCATTCAGGCCATCTGTACGAAGGAGGTTCCAATTAATATTGGGGAAGTTGAAGTCACCCATAACAACAACTCTGTTACATCTGCACCTTTCTAAGCTCTGCTGTCCAATCTGTTCTTCCATTGCTCTGCTGTTATTGGGGGCTCTATAGAAAACACCCAATAAAGTGACTGCTCCTTTCCTGTTACTGACTTCAACCCATACTGACTCAGTAGACAAACCCTCCTCATCAACCTCCTTTTCTGTAGCTGTGATCCACTCCCTAATTAACAATGCTACTCCCCCTCCTCTTTTACCCCCCTCCCTGTTTTTTTTAAAAGATCCAAACCCTAGAACATTCAGAAACCATTCCTATCAAATCCATGACTCCATTATGGCCACTATATCATAATTCCAATACTGATCAATGCTCTAAGTTCATTACTCTTATTCCTGACATTCCTTGCATTGAGGAGAAAATGAGAACTGCAGATGCTAGAGATCAGAGCTGAAAATGTGTTGCTGGAAAAGCACAGCAGGTCAGGCAGCATCCAAGGAACAGGAGAATCGACGTTTCGGGCATAAGGCTCCTGTTCCTTGGATGCTGCCTGACCTGCTGCGCTTTTCCAGCAACTCATTCCTTGCATTGAAACAGACACACTTTAACCCATCCCTTTGCCCTATCAACTGTGTATCCTTCTCTACAGACTCTCTGCATTCTATTTCTGCCCGTTCAACAACTACTCTCTCCTCTGATCTGTAGCTCTGGTTCCCATCCCCTTGCCAAATGGGTTTAAATCTCCTGAAGTGCTCTAGCAAATCTCCCACCCAGGATTTGGTGCCCCTCCTGTTTAAATGCAACCCGTCCTTCATGGACAGGTCCCACCTTCCCCAGAAGGTACCCCAATGACTTACATGTCTGAAGCCCTCCTTCCTGTACCAGCCCTGTAGCCACATGTTTAGCTGCACTTGCTCCCTGTTCGTCATCTCACCAGCATGTGGCACCAGTAGTAATCCTGAGATTACTACTCAGCTCATCCTGCTTTTTAGCTTCCAACCTAACTCCCTGAAATGATGTTTTAGATCATCCCTTTTCCTGGTTATGTCATTGGTGCCAATGTGCACCACGACTTCTGGCTGCTCACTGTTCCCCCTCAGAATCTTGTAGACTCAATCAGAGACATCCTGGACCCTGGCATCTGGGAAGCAACATACCTTCTGGGAGTCCCATTCACGACCACAGAATCTCCAGTCTGTTCCTCTAACTATTCAGTCTCCTACCAGTAGCACTTTTCTATTCTCCCCACTTCCCTCCTGAGCCACAGAGCCAGGCACAGTGCCTGAGACCCGACCACTGTGGCTTTCCCTGGTAGGTTCCCCACCCAACAGTGTCCAAAACGGTATACTTATTATTGAGGGGAATGGCCACAGGGGATCCCTGCACTGTCTGCCTGTTCCCTTTCCGTAACCTATCTATCTTTTCCCTGTACCCGAGCTGAGACTACCTCCCTGCAAATCTTCTGTAATACTCCCTCTGCCTCCTGAATGATCCGAAGTTCATCCAGTTCCAATACCCTAATGCGGTTTTCAAGGAGCTAGAATAAATATCACTCTTTATTTGCACACCAAGAGCCCTTGACACTGATCCAGTTCCCTCAGAGCTAGCTCTCAGAGTGAACAGCATGTCTGACATTCCTTGTTTCTACTTTTTAGTCAGGGCTCCCTGATTAGACTAGATTAACAACCCCAATTAGGAAACTCATATTCTATGAGGTTCACCACCCTGACCTTGTTAAGATCACTCCAGGAGCATTACTCTGGATCTCACATCTTGCTGTTCCTGCTTTGGGCGTATTTGAAAAGGAGGTGTTGAGAGTGTTTGACAGTGTATGTAAAATTGAGCTATCCCTTTCCTAGATGTGTTTGATGGCGACAATATGGAAGGAGACTTCCTCTCAGATTAGAAAGAGCAGGGTGAACTTTACTTTCACAAAAAAAGTAAAAGAGTAGAGTGAGATTTAATTAGTTTAAAATAGTAGGGCAAGCTCTACTTTTTGTTTAAGAGTTGAGAGAGCTTTGCTTTCAGTTTAAGAATAGAGAGAGCTTTCCTTTGTATCTAACCCTGTTCTGAACCTGTCCTGCAAGTGTTTGATGGGTACAGTGTACAGAGAGCGTTATTCCGTATTGAATCCAGTGCAGTAGCTGTCTTGGGAGTGTTTCATGGGGCAGTGTAAAGGAAGTTTTACACTGTATCTAACCTTGTGCTGTGCCTATCCTGCGAGTGTATAGTGGAAAATGTCAAGGGAGGTCTACTTGCAGTTTAAAAGGGAAGGGTGAGCTTTCATGTGGAGTTAACCCTGTATTGACCATGTCCCAGGAGTGTTTGATGGGGATGGTGTCGAGGGAACTTGACTTTCTGTTTACATCTCATTTAAAAGAGTAGAGCAAGCTTTGTTCTGGATTTAAGCCTGGACTTTCCCTATCCTGGAACTGTTTGATTGGGACGGTGCCAAGACAACTTTACTTTCTGTGTACTTTTTAGTTTAAAAGAGTACAGCAAGTTTTACACTGGATTTAACCCCTGCACTGTCTGTGTCCCAGGAGTGTCTGATGGAGATGGCGTCGATGGAACTTTCCTTTCAATTTTCAAAGATTAGAGGGAGATTTGTATCTAAAAGAAATACAATATAGCATCCTCTACATTGTCACACCAGGCCAGGTACAGCATGGAGTCAGATATACAGTAAAACACCCTCTACACTGTCATATCCCATGACTGGTGAAGCACGGGTTAGATAGAAAGTAAAACTCCCTCTAGAGAGTCCCATCATACACTCCTGGGACAGCTACAGCACAGGGCTAGATATGGATCCCTGGCTGTATTTAACTGGGACATTCAGGAAGGAAATTTACCCTTTATATATCCCTGCACTGTACCTGTACTGGTAGTGTTTGATGGGGAAAGTGTAGAAGCAACTTTACTTCTGTATTCAACCCCATGCTGTACCTGCCCTGGAGTGTTTGATGGGATAGCAATTGGGTGAATGGGCTTTGTTTTCTATTGGTCTATACATGCCCTGCAAGTGTTTAACACCACTGTGGATGAGGAGTCTGTCAGTGTTGATAGGTACTGATGAATAGTGATGATAAACCAACATTGAGAGACATTCAGAGGATAAATTCAGAATCCTGAATCATAAGTCAAACCAACCAGTACATGGAGAAGATGTTGGAGAGTCTCATCAACAGCTGGTCTTCCTTCCCTCTCTCCTTCTACTCTCTAAGAACTGATCCAAGACATTCAGAACCATTCCAATTTTCAGAGAGGATGGAAAGGGGACATTGTGGTGGATATGACATACCGCATTCAGTTTAATACATCTCAAAACTTTCTTGCTATATGCTGAGAGTGTGTGAGATTTGCTGCATGGAATTTTCTGAAGCCTCCAACTGTATCTGTTTGTGATTTGGGGTGAGGGCGATGTCTCATGTTCATAGGTGTTGGCAAATGGCACTTCCGTGGATATGAAACAAAACTGTTAGGTTGGGAGGGGAGGGCAGAAGAGGAGGGGGTGATGTGGATTGAACATAACACCATGTTTTACAGTTCCTGTGGAAGAGGACTAGTTTTGTCAAAGAAAGGAGCAATAGATGATCTGTCTTTGATCACTAAGGTGCTAAAAGGAGAAAGCGGAGAAAGTGGGACACTCACAACATCTCAGACAAACCGTCCTGATGAAGGTTTGCTCAGCTGAAATGTCAGAACTGCTTTTTTTTTTCCATTCAACAATACTGAGCATTCTTATAAACAAAGCAACTCGCCCCTTCCCCAAGTTAATGGACTATTTGAAAAGTCCGAGATGTCAATTTGGATCTGCACCTGTAGCAGAAACTAATCAACTCATCTTTGGCTCTTACCCTATCTATGTATTAACTTTTGTAGAAATTTGTTCACTAGTTTTTGAGATATATTGTTTATATGCAAATAGAATGACAAGCAACAAATAACATACCCTCTGCCCACCTTCGTTCACAGCATTACAAAGGATTAGACTCATTTAATCCATTTTTAACCAACAGAGTAAAGACTCGCTCTGCAAATGCTATCGTAGTCCATATCATATCACAGCTTTTCTTTTAAAATTACTCATGAACCTTATTCCAATTTCTTTTAACAGAAAAGCATTAATGAAGGCTTGTTACTGAAGCAGACCAGCTCATTCCAGAGGTGGAAGAAAAGATACTTTAAGCTCAGAGGACGAACTCTATACTGGGCCAAGGATTCAAAGGTAAAGCAATCAGGGCTGACACTGTTCACGCTTGTCAACTGAAGCAAGGCGTGTTGCTCATCATTTTCCAATGAATTGATAAGGAATCTCACCCTAGACTCAAAAAAATCACTAACACTTAGGACTGCTGCTAACCAATCCTCACTGTAACAATAATATGGGGGGCATTAGCATTACATTCTATCAACATAATTATCTCAAATCACCTTGCAAATGATTAATCATCTTGAATGGTATCATGAATTTGCTAACACAGACATAACTCAGCAGCAATACATAATCAGCAGTGGGGTGGATACTGTACTCTGGTGGTGACTGAGCAGGAATGTTGCTTGGGTCATTAAGGATAATGGCAATCCTAATAATATCATTCCTGATAATTCAACTCCAGACAATTCCAATCATATACCACTCCTGACAATTCCAACCTGAACAATTCAAATCCTGATAATTCCATACCAATACCATTCCTGACAATTCCAACCCAGACAATTCCAATCCAGTAGCAATCCTGACAATTCCAATCTGGATAAATTCAATCCAGTGTCATTCCTGACGCCTCCTTCACAGGTAGACAGCTGAAGGCAACACAGCCTGTTTGGGTGACGTGTCAGTCAGGAACAGAGCAGGAGCATCTAATTTTCCATGACCTCTTTTAGGAAATTATCCGTTTTAAACAGTCCAGGTGATAGGATGTAACAATTGTCAATCTTATAAGACTGTCATGGAGTCTCCACAGAATTAAAACTGTCTTCTGTCAACAAATTGAAAGTCATATCATTAAAGATGATTTGTGGGTTCATTTGTATTTAAAAGTTCTGTATGTTTATTACAGAGACATAAATAGCGGTAGGAAGAGGCTATTTGGCCTTTCAAGCCTGATCCCCCATCAGCACGACCAAGGCTGAGCATCCAACTCAGCATTCTAGTCCTACTTCCTCCCCATACCTTTGATTCCTTTAGCCCTAAGGATTCTCTCTGATTCCTTCATCAGAAACAGGAATGATGGGAAAACTGTCTAGCATGTTTGTCTGATGACTAAGAATCACATAGCGGTACAATGAAAGATCTGCCATCACTGCTAGATTGCTTGAGGAAGACCACGCTGTATCCAGCACAGGGCAAGGCAAAGAGACATACGTCCATGAACTTCCATGAAGCTTATCCAATTCCAAGATATTCTGTGGCTGCTTTTCTAGCTCCTATGTTTTCTGCCAGGAATCAATCCCGATACTAGCTCTATCAGCCAGAACTGTTACATCGATATGTCGAGGAGTACACTCTCCAAAACCTACATCTCTGTTCCAAATCTAGCTTTTGTTTCTTCCATCTTCCCTCATCTTTCTCCTGTACTCTTGTTGAATAGAGAAGTTTTATGTAGAGTTGGAAGGGAAGGATTTATGCCTTGTTTGAAAGACAGTGCCTCTGACAGCGCAGCACTCTCTCAGCACTGACCCTCTGATAGTGCAGCACTCTCTCAGTAATGACCCTCTAACAGTGCTGCAATCCCTCAGCACTGATCCACTGACACTGCAGTACTCCCTCAGCACTGACGCGCTGACAGCGCAGCACTCTCTCAGTACCGACCCTCTAACAGTGCAGCACTCCCTCAGCACTGACCCCCTGACACTGCAGCACTCCCTCAGTACTGACCCTCTGACAGTGCAGCACTCTCTCAGTACTGACCCTCTAACAGCGCAGCACTCCCTCAGCACTGACCCACTGACGCTGCAGCACTCCCTCAGTATTGACCCTCTGACAGCACAGCACTCTCTCAGTACCGACCCTCTAACAGTGCAGCACTCCCTCAGTACTGACCCACTGACACTGCAGCACTCCCTCAGTACTGACCCTCTAACAGTGCAGCACTCCCTCAGCACTGACACACTGACACTGCAGCACACCCTCAGCACTGACCCGCTGAGACTGCAGCATTCCCTCAGTACTGACCCTCTAACAGTGCAGCACTCCCTCAGCACTGACCCTCTGAGAGTGCAGCACTCTTTCAGCACTGATCCACTGACAGTGTGGCACTTCCTTAGTACTGACCATCTGACAATGCAGCACTCTCTCAGCACTGACCCTCCAACAGTGAGGTGTTCCCTCAGTACTGATCCTCTGACAGTGTGGCATTCCCTCAGTACTGACCTTCTGACAGTGTGGCATTCCCTCAGTACTGACCTTCTGACAGTGTGGCACCCCCTCAGCACTGACCCTCTGACAGTGCAGTACTCCCTCAGCACTGACCCTCTGACAGTGCAGCACTCCCTCAGTACTGACTCTTTCACAGTGTGGCATTCCCTCAGTACTGACCCTCTGACAGTGTGGCACTCCTTCAGTACTGACCCTCTGACAATGCAGCACTCTCTCAGCACTTACCCTCCAACAGTGCGGTGTTCTCTCAGTACTGACCCTCCGACAGTGAGGCATTCCCTCAGTACTGACCCTCTGTCAGTGTTGCAGTCCGTCAGCACTGACCCTCTGACAGTGCAGCATTCCCTCAGCACTGACCCTCTAACATTGCAGCACTCCCTCAGCACTGACCCTCTGACAGTGCAGTACTCCCTTAGCATTGACCCTCTGACAGTGCAGCACTCCCTCAGCACTGATCCTCTGACAATGCAGCACTGTCTCAGCACTGATCCACTGACAGTGTGGCACTCCCTTAGTACTGACCATCTGACAATGCAGCACTGTCTCAGCACTGACCCTCCAACAGTGAGGTGTTCCCTCAGTACTGACCCTCTCTCAGTGTGGCATTCCCTCAGTACTGACCTTCTGACAGTGTGGCACCCCCTCAGCACTGACCCTCTGACAGTGCAGCACTCCCTCAGTACTGACTCTCACAGTGTGGCATTCCCTCAGCACTGACCCTCTGACAGTGCAGCATTCCCTCAGCACTGACCCTCTGACAGTGCAGCACTCCCCCAGCACTGACCCTCTGGCAGTGCAGCATTCTCTCAGCACTGACCCTCTGACAGTGCAGCACTCCCTCAGCACTGACTCTCACAGTGTGGCATTCCCTCAGCACTGACCCTCTGACAGTGCAGCATTCCCTCAGCACTGACCCTCTGACAGTGCAGCACTCCCTCAGCGCTGACGTGACAGTCTGGGTTATTTGTTTAAATCTTGGGAGTGGGCATGAACCCATAATCTTTAAGTTCAGAGACTACCCACTGCCCAGTTACCCAAAGTACAATATAAAGTACTCTTTCACACCGAACCTCAAGCCCACCCACATTTGCTGATTGCTGTTTAGGCTGTATTCTGATTGTAATTTGTGTTTTGATTGTAGCTTTGGTTTGGTTGTAGCCTGTATTCTAATTTAGCCTTTATTAAATTACAGTCTGTGTTCTGACGCTCTGACAGTGTGGCACTCCCTCAGTGCTGATCCTCTGACAGTGCAGCACTCCCTCAGTGCTGGTCCTCTGACAGTGTGGCACTCCCTCAGTGCTGGTCCTCTGACAGTGCAGCACTCCCTCAGTGCTGGTCCTCTAACAGTGCGGCACTCCCTCAGTGTTGGTCCTCTGACAGTGTGGCACTCCCTCAGTGTTGGTCCTCTGACAGTGTGGCACTCACTCAGTGTTGGTCCTCTGACAGTGTGGCACTCCCTTAGTGTTGGTCCTCTGATCCACACTACTTCAGATCTAATTACCCAAAGTACAATATAAAGTATTCTCTCACACCTAACCTCAAGCCCATGCACATTTGCTGATTCCTGTTTGGGCTGTAGCCCATATTCTGATTGTCACCCATGTCCTGATTTAGCCTGTATTCTGATTTAGCCTGCCTTATTCACCTGCACCCAAATTCCTGCTCCTGGTTCAACCTGTACTCTGATTGTGATTTGTTTTGTTTCTCTCATTCCAGTCCTTAATATTCGATGAGGTTGACCTGTCTAATGCCAGTGTTGCTGAGACCAGCACTAAAAACATTAACAACAGTTTTACCGTAAGTCGTTGCTTTTTCCTGATTTGGTCTCTCTGTTGAGCAGTGACCACTGTACTGTCTTTCCCATAGTGTCAAAAGAATCCTCTCTCTGAATCTGGAATTATGTTGAAGTCCCTGTAACCCTCTCTCAATTAAAAGTCATGATGTTATCTCATGGTGGCCAAAATAAATCTCTCTGTGTTATGTCTCTGGCAATTACTCTACAGTGAGGGTCAAACTGTTCCGCAAATACTGTGAGCTGGAGAGTGTGCTAAGATATAGGAAGGCTGCTCCTGTTGAAGTCAAAGTTTTTCATAATTGTGGGTATTAAATTGTCCAATGTGATGGCACCCTATGACTCATGGTGACCCCCAGTTAATCACCCACAGTTAGAGTCAGCAACTACAGGCAGTACCTTCTCGTGAAGCAGGCTTGCTAAGCACTCTACCATGAGGGACAGGCTGTGTCTCTGCACACGGTCAGCTCCTGAGCCAGCAATCCACCCAAATGAAGCAACCAAAAGATTATGAGAAGGTTTCAGTCTGGTTGACACTGGTGGGGGCAGCTAATTTCACCCACCCGTCAAAGGGTTAATCATTGACTGGCTGGAAATTAAACCAAGGGAGACATGTGTGGATGTGGCACCTCCCACAATATCAGGATGCCTCAAAGCTCTTCAGAGGCAATGAAGTCCTTTTGAAGAATATTGCCATATAGGAAATACAACACCAACAAGCAAGCAATGTGATGCAAACGTTTGGTGATATTGGTCAAAGACTAAATCACAAAATTTGTACAGTGCTCAAAGAGGCCATTTGAGTCCACACCAACCCTTCAAACAGCATCACACCCAGATCCAACTCCCCAACCTATCCCTGTGACCCCACATTTCCCAAGGCTCGCCCACCCAGCCTGCACACCACAGGCAATTTAGCATGGCCAATCCACATGACCTGCATGTCTTTGGACTGTGGGAGGAAACCAGAGCTCCAGGCAGATGGTGCAAACTTCACACAGATAGTAGCCCGAGGCTGGAATTGAACCTGGGTCTTTGGCGCTGTGAGGCAGCAGTGCTAACCACTGAGTCAACATGCTCCCCTGCGGTGGAGGTCAGTTAACCAGTTCACTGCGAGAACTGAACTGCAGAGTGATGGTAGCAACATGGGTTCAATTCCAGTCCTGGCTGAGGTCACTATAAAAGCTTTACTGTCTTCTGGATCTCACTTCTTGTCTGAGGCGTTAAACTCACAAACTCAGGTTAAACTCACAAACAGTTGGCGTGTCATGGAAAACCCTTTTACACTTTTCTCACAGTGATGGGAAGCCTCTGACATTCATCTGAGATAGTAGGCAGGACCTTCGTTGAATATGTCACTGACACAGCTAACAATGAAGCACTGCCCCAGCACCTCACTCGATTGTCAACCTTGACTATGTTCAAGTGTCTGAAGTGAGGCCTGAATGTACACCCTTTGACTCAGTGATAAGCCGCTGAGTGATGAGCTGCCAGAGTAGCTTCTCATTCTTGATGGACACAGACAATGGTATAGTCTTCTGACCAGCGGCATGAGTTCAGGGTAATTTTCATTTTGAGTCAGTAGGTACAGCGCTGGCTCTCATTAATAGACTTTAATTTGCTGTGTAGAGACTGAAATAACCTTATCTCCTGATAAGTAGTCCCTTCACATTGAGTTAGGAAAGGAAAAGGTACAATGTGGAATCCCAGCACTGGAAAATATCTATTCAAGTGAAGTTCAGCTTTTCAGACGTGCATGGTTTAGTCATTTTACCAAGTTCTTCACCTGTTTCCAGTCTCCTTCCCTCCAGCTCCCTGAGATATGGAAGGCTCTAAGATAGTGCAGTTTGTATACAATTTATTGTTTTACTACTGGTTTTATCCTTTACAATTCTTGCTTCATTACCTACTCTTTACCAGTTATAAAGATGGTGGATTGTTTTATAGTGCAGAACAACATTCAGTCTCCTCGGTTTTCTGGGCCTAGCAAGTAGCTTGGAAGAAAATTGTAGAAAACACCGTTAATATGCAGGAAGCATTGTTGTGTTTTGACATTTGTTGGTTCCCCTTATGCCTTTTCAGATGGCACTGGCCATAATGTCTATACCCTGAGATCTCAGAATTAACTGCTGCTCAAACTGAGATAGAGACATCCCGGGCTAAACATAGGCTCCATCAGAAAAAGGGTTCTGTATTCTAAATTAAGCTTTATTTACAGATCATTACGCCTTTCCGAAAATTAATCCTGTGTGCAGAGAATAGGAAAGAGATGGAGGATTGGATTACTGCACTGAAGTCTGTCCAAAAACTTGAGAATTATGAGGTAAGGTAATAGAAGTGTCAGTTCTTTTCACACTCTGTCAGAAATGACATCTGGTCCATCCCTGGAACATTGCACCCTAACTGTCAATCTGCTGTTCATTCTCCCACGCTGTGGCTGCCTGTGAGGGTTTATATACACAGCCACATGTGTTTGTGTGTCTGTGTTCTTGTTTGTGCATGTGATTGTGTGCATGTATGTGAGTGTAGGTGTGTCTGAGTGCCCCTGTGTGCACATGTCAATCTGAGTCTGTGACATGTGTATGTGACGTGTGTGTGTGTGCATCTGTGTGAGAATGTGTACCTAGATATGTAACTGTATGTCTGTCTGCCTGCATGGTGTTTTTGTGTCTGTGTTTACATTTAAGACGGGGCACCACATACATGGACTCTGGAAATGTGTTTAAATGTACGGAATAGAGTCAATGACAATCAGAGTGCACAGAGAACGGCAGAGCTGATTAGATGTGTGGGAGTCAGTTAATAATAGGATGGAGTTTAAATGCATTCTGGAATTGATGTTGAAGTAGAGTGCGTGATAGTGGAGAGGCAGTGGAAGGAAGAAAGTGGATGGATGGATGATCATTTCTATTTAGAGACATATGCATAAATGCTGAGTGTCTATGCACTGCACTAAGTGGTGCTTCTCGCTCAGGGTGTGGTGACCATGGCTGGGTGTTTGAAAGCACATGTCTTACCTCTGCATGTGACGTCCTCCCTCTGAGCTTCAAACTGAGCACGTTTGTCATTGGGTCTTCCTCAGGCCAGCCAGCTGAACATGGAGCATTTCTCAGGGATGCACAACTGGTACACGACATCCCACGCCCGCCCCACCTTCTGCAATGTCTGCCGGGAGGCCCTGTCAGGAATGACTTCTCACGGGCTCTCTTGTGAAGGTAGGAGGGTCCTTGCTGTGAGCTTGAGTGACTTCATTGCCTTGATTACTATCTCATCAACATCACAAAACAGTAGAGAGGAAATATTTAAAAAATTGACACCTGGAATTACCTGGGAAGTTATTTTACTTTGGCTCCACAACCTTATGTTGCCAGGATGTTTCATCCAAACACTGTGTTAGCATTAAGTGTGACATTCTGGGAATGTCCAAACAGTTCACCAGGAAAACAGCCAGCTCAGTCTTCAGCAGTATCAATCATAGGATGGAGGGAACAATTCACAGCAGGAAGCAGCTTGGAGTGAATGGAGCCCCAGATAGTGAGAGATAGCAGAATGAGCATTTAAAGGAATGGAAGAACTTATATCCTTTACCTGAGATGGCAGAATTGGGGTCAGAATGAAGATGGGCAATTTTTTCAATAATCTTATCACAAGGCATGGTTAGGTGTAGCACCATTTTTTTTAATGCAATACAAGTCAGGGTCTGGTCCAGCATGTAGGATTGGCTTGGAGCCTCCTGCAATTGAAGATTTATCTCACGGGGACTCCTGTGATTGACCGCAAGATACTGTGGTTGGGCTTAAAGCAGAACAGCAAGGTCACAATGCGCCCAGATTGCAAAATGACCTGACCATATGTTCGTTCTGGCAACAAGGATCGACCAGTTTCTGCAGCACAGAGGATTCTGGGAGTTTCAGCGACCATATTGATCGTAGTCAAGTTGAGTTGTTGGAATTGGGAGATGATGAAGTAGGGGTGCAATGTCTAAGTTATTTTGGAGGCAGGAAGCCTTGTGTTGATGTCTTCAATAATATACTCCAAACACAGTTGGTAACCTGACCAGCCTATGGACTGGTGACCATCTCCTTTAATATCACTTTATGCAACTTTGGGTCAAAATGTGTATTAAAATGATCCTCTGAAGTGGCTTGGAGCATTTCATTACACTATATGAAGGCACTATATAAAGATCAGTTGTTGTTGTAGAGTTAGTGTTGGCTATCAAGGTTATTTGTAATGGCGAGTACTATACAGATTGGTAATTCTGCGTACAAATCAGTTTAATCCTGCCTGACGTATCAAATGACCTCAGAGTATGTGGGGTTTCTGAGCCATGGCTTTCTTAACTGGGAACTGTTAGGCTGAGTATGTGGTGGATCTGCTGCTAAAGACAACACACTGAACCTTTGCTTTTAAATTGACAGTGTGTAAGTTTAAAGCTCACAAACGATGTGCTGTTAGAGCGTTCAACAACTGCAAATGGACCACACTGGCCTCTGTAGGAAGTGATATCATTGAAAATGAGGATGGGGTAAGTACAATGGTGACATCCATTGAGTTCTATTAATTGAGTTTAAAAAGGGCTGCTTATTAAATTCATTCATTATCTCTAAATTAAAAATCAATTTTTGACAAAAATGACTCGATAATAATGAATGCATCCCACATGATTGGAGATCCCTCACTCACCTTGATCTTTGCTCTCTCTATTCTTTGTTTATTGATCTCTGAAGATTCTTTTCTCAATCTTTCTCATCACTAGCGGCACGGTGATAGGGCAGCACGGTGGCACAGTGGTTAGCACTGCTGCCTCACAGCGCCAGAGACCTGGGTTCAATTCCTGCCTCAGGCGACTGACTGTGTGGAGTTTGCACGTTCTCCCTGTGTCCGCATGGGTTTCCTCTGGGTGCTCCGGTTTCCTCCCACAGTCCAAAGATGTGCAGGTAAGGTGAATTGGCCATGCTAAATTGTCCGTAGTGTTAGGTAAGGGGTAAATGTAGGGGTATGGGTGGGTTGCGCTTGGGCGGGTCGGTGTGGACTTGTTGGGCCGAAGGGCCTGTTTCCACACTGTAATCTAATCTAATCTAATCTAGCTCATCAATGTATCTACTCCCTTTCCCTTCATCCTCACAGGGGGCAGCACAGTGGCTCAGTAGTTAGCACAGCTATCTCACAGCGCCAGGAACCTGAGTTCAATTCCAGCCTTGGCTGTGGAGTTTGCACGTTCTTCCCCCTGTCTGCGTGGGTTTCCTCCGGGTGCTCTTGTTCTCTCCTGCAGTCTGAAGATGTGTAGGTTAAGTGGATTAGCCGTGTGAAATACAGGGTTATGGGGATAGAGTAAGGGTCTGGATGGGATCCTCTTTGGAAGGTCAGTGTGGACTGAATGGCTTGCTTCAACACTGTAGGGAAACTATGATTTTCACAGCATTGAAATCAAGCAGATCACATCATTTGCATACAGTTCCTCTGATAGGTTCCATTTACTTACTGAGACCACTGATGCCCCGAGAGTTAACACCCAATGGTTGCTCACTTCCCCTGCCTCTCCCAACTCTGACATGACCATATAAGCTAACGAGTTATTGTTCGAGAGGTGGGATCAATATCTCAGCTGGAGGCTGAACCTGTCAAGGATCAGGAGACAAACTCCTCTTAGAATGTAGAAACGTCCAGGTGACATGGGACTTCAAAAGCAGAAAATGTTAAGGACAGTGTGCACCTGGGGCTGAGGTTTCACCAGCACCAATTACAATGGGACACTTGCATGGGGAGTGGAGAGTCTGGAGCATTGGGCTCCACTAGAATTGCTTCTAAACCCTGTGTTGTGCTTCCATCACAAGCCTGATGATATTTCTGTCACTTGTTATTTACAATTGCTCACTAACACAATGAGGTGTGGGCGTGTCTGATGGTTTGATTGATGTTGGTGCATATTAAGATGCGTTAACATTGCATTAATGTAAACAGTAGGCATGGGTGGGCTTGGAGACCATGTGGGTGCCAGATACAGCATTGTGATGGTGAACTCACCTCGAGCTCTGCTCTGTTGCAGGTTGCCATGCCTCACCAGTGGCTGGAGGGGAACCTGCCCGTCAGTGCCCGATGTGCTGTCTGTGATAAAACCTGTGGCAGTGTCCGGAGACTGCAGGACTGGAGGTGCCTGTGGTGCAAAGCAATTGTAAGAGTTTCCTCGGGATGTTGATTGAGCGGGTATTTTCAATCACGGAGGGCGCGGTTACACAGGATCTTTTAAAACAGAAAAGGAGATAGCAATGTACAATCTTGGGCAGGGGTTGAATTTTCTCCCAATCTTGTCCCTCATGGGGGCATCCAGTCAAGGGGATGGTCAGAATCTGCGAGGGGTTGTTCGGCCAATCCCAAACTGCTTCTCTCCTCAGTGAGCCTATCAGCAGCAACCGGGGCAGAACGACCGTATGATTGGGTAAACAATGAGAAGGGCATTGGTGACTGGGAGCTGGTCAGCAGGGAGCTGGAGCTAGAGCTGGAGCTGGGGGGTTCTGGCCAAAGGAGTGGGATTGGGTAAGGATCAGGAAGTACAGTCGATTTGCCCTGGAGTGGAGGCAGAATGCCTGAACATTGTGATTTGCTTCCAGGGAGGGGCAGGGGCAGGGGCAATCTCACACAGTGTGATTTGCCCCAGGGAGGTGGCTCACACATTGTGATTTGCCCCAGGGAGGGGGGGTACAAGAGAGTGTGATTTGCCCCGGGAGGGGGGGGGTACC
>NC_057724.1:6311078-6312814 GCF_004010195.1 Chiloscyllium plagiosum
GATTTGCCCCGCGGGGGGGGGGTAACACACAGTGTGATTTGTCAGGGCAGTGGGGTACCACACAGTGTGATTTGCCCCAGGGGAGGGGGGTACCACACAGTGTGAATTTGCCCCAGGGGAGGGGGGTACCACACTGTGTGATTTGCCCCAGGGGAGGGGGGTACCACACAGTGTGAATTTGCCCCAGGGGAGGGAGGTACCACACAGTGTGATTTGCTCCAGGGATGACTCCCTGTAGTGGGATAGATTTCTGTTTCCCTGGGCAGCAGATAGTAATGGGTAAGTTAGAGTCAACAGAACTAAGTTGCCCATGTAAAAATGAAAATCTTCACTCAGGGCATCCCTAATGAAGTCAAGTAATGTGCCGCAAGCTCCCATGATCTATAATGAGATAAGGAGCACACAGGCTGTTTTTAATCATGTTAATGGAAGGGTCAGTGTTGGGCCTGAGTACTGTGGTGGTGATGGTGATGCAGGGACTCTAGTTTCTGGAGTTTGACTTCGACCCACCTGTTTTGACTCAGAAATGACCAATCAAATGATCAGTCCTGTGTTCCGTTTGATTTTGCTTCCAATTGTATGAAGAGGAGTTAAATCGGAGGCCTCTCTTCTGGACCCACCATTCACCCGTCCTGATGTTCCTCTTCTCTCTACATTGCCTTTGTGATGCACTGTGTGGTACAGATTATCCACTAAATTGCCAGCACAGCTATCAGCTCGATGCACACACTTGTATCTGTGAAAAGTGAGTCAGCAAATTGGGAGGGATTGATTTGAAATGGGACAGCTGCTC
This sequence comes from Chiloscyllium plagiosum, assembly GCF_004010195.1. Classification (NCBI taxonomy): domain Eukaryota; kingdom Metazoa; phylum Chordata; class Chondrichthyes; order Orectolobiformes; family Hemiscylliidae; genus Chiloscyllium; species Chiloscyllium plagiosum. The sequence continues at coordinate 6,311,872 of NC_057724.1, forward strand.
TGTGACTCAGAAAAGAAATGGTTTAATTGTAACTCTGACTGGGTTGAATACATAATCTGTGCTGCGATAGCAGGTCTCAGTCTGTGCAACAGTAGGAGTGCTATAATTATGTGAATATGGTAGCACTGTGGTTATGTCACTGAACTAATCACCCTCAAGCCTGGGCTAATGGTCCGGAAATGTGAGATCAAATCCCATCACAGCAGTCAGGGAATTTAATTCTGGTTAATTAATTCAATCTGGACTGAAAAGGCTGGTGTAATGGAGACCCAAAAAATACAAGATTTTTCTAAGACCCAATTGCTTCACTCATAAACCTAGGGAAATGAAAACTGTCATTTTTGCCTGGTCTGACCGCGTCTCACTCTACATCCAACAATGCACTTGAACCTTGACTGTCCTCAGAAATAATTTGGTGAAGCAACTCAGTTGTATAAAGAAAGGCTGTAAATACAGGCCTTGCCAACCATAATCCACAAATAAGTTAAAACAAAATTGACTTTGTGATTCCAACATGAGAAAGACAAGTCAAGCAATACTCTCACTTGTGGAAAATATTTCGGTGAGCCAGGCTAACAGTGAAAGTGTGGCACTGCAAGTGTTCAGTACGGGTTTACTATGCTAACCAACTCAGGCTGGTTTGCAATACAGAGTGACGCCAACAGCTTGGCTTCAATTCCCGAACCAACTGAGGTGACCTTGAAGGTCCCATCTTGACCTCACCCTTGAGGTATGGTGACCCTCACGTTAAACCACCAGTAACCATCTCTCTCTCTCTGTCCCTCTCTACATTTCTCTCTAATGCAAGAGCAGCGCTGTGGTTCTAGTGATGACTAGTGTTACTGCCTGTGTTGATTCTCTCTCTGCTCCTGATACGCCCTCTCCCCCTTTTCCCAGTCACCCTCTGCTCCTCATACCCCCATCTCCCCCGATTCCCAATCTC
>NC_057724.1:6313066-6331079 GCF_004010195.1 Chiloscyllium plagiosum
TCTCCCTCTGCTCCTGATAACCCCTCTCCCCGATTCCCAGTTTCCCTCTGCCCCTCATACCCCCCTCTCCCCCGATTCCCGGTCTCCCTCTGCTCCTGATAACCCCTCTCCCACGATTCTCAGTCTCCCTCTGCTCATGATTCCCAGATCCCTGTTCCCAATCTCCCTGTCCTCCCCATCTCCCCGCAAATTCCAATCCCTGAGTTATTTTTCTACCTCTCCCTTTCTTCCTTATTCCCTTAATCCTAATTCCTCAATTTCCTTCCCACCCCATCCTTCAATACCTCGCCTGAAAACATTTCTGCTCACTTTGCAATGATTGCCAATGCTGCAATGGCAGATTTAATCTCACCTGCTACCCTGGGGTAATTGGGCTCATTAGTTTTGCGTATGTAGTCCACTCCCACTTTCTTTCATGACCAGGACCTCTCTCGCCTCCCGGACTGAGGATTACTGAGCCCTCTTCTACTTCACATGAGAAATTAGACAGAGATCAGCATAAATGATATGTTTCTGATCATGTGAATCAGAACTCAGCCTTGTCTGTCCAAGTTTGAACACATTCACGTCCAGCAAGAGTCAGTGTGGGTCGTGTTGGATTGACGTCCCAAGTGAAGTCTTCCAAAGAATCGGTCTGCACAGTTTCATCTCATTCACTAGTCAGAAACTAGTCTGCTTCGCTGTCATGTCCATTCATCGCTGCCATTTACCTCAATCCCGTTTTTTGACTTTCCCACGACCAAACACTAACCCCCCTCCTTGTCCATCAAGCATCTGAGTGATCACAGTTGTATCTATCCCAGAATCCACAGCCTTCTGGAAGAGTTCCAGATTTCCCTGTGTGTGAGGATTGCTTCTGGATTTTGTCATTTCGGACAATTAATCCCTGAAGGGGTTAACTGATGTCACCAGGTAGGCACTGCCCATCAGGATATAAAGTACTGTTTGTGGGAGGAGCCTACCAAACTGTTGTTGTAAGGGCTATATTCCATGAAACTAAATTGCAGATGCTCTTGTAGTGAAGTGGTGGTCATTCCTCCCTCTGACTTAAAGGCTTGAGTTCTCCTCCCACCTTCTGCACAGGTTTGTCGTGAAGTGCCTGAACATGTTGATTTAAAAATATGATAAAGTGAAATAGCAATATGTACTTGCTCTTAAATCATAAGAGTACTTCTTACTTAAAGAGCTCTTAACTCTAGGCTGAGCTCTCACAAGAAGCTACCATGTAACTCAGATGCAACCCAGTATAACCCTATTCTGCTCAACGAGAGTGAGGCTGCCGTTTTACTGAAGTTTTCCTGTGGGCTTCCTTCCCCATTTGATATCAGTAACTGAGGCTAATTTTTTGAAAAGGGGAAGGATTGGTGGCAGTAAATCGATTGAGAGCATCTTAAATGAAACCAGAGGCTGCAAAGAGATTCCTCAGTAGCCTGTTTCTAATTCTGTCCCATGTTCTGTACTCACCATTTAGAGGAACTCATTCCTATGTGTCAAAACCTATTACTTTAATTAAAAAAGGACATGACCTCGTTCTTCTATGTTTGTGGAAATGCCAGCCAAATTGAAATAATTTATCCATATAATTTAACCATAGATGCTCTAATATAATTCTCATGAATCTACATTGTACACCTTCAAGGGTAAACTGTGCATTCTGACATGTGACGCCCAGAACGTTGGACTATCTTATTGCTACTATCACCTTCAGGGTATACATGGTTAGGGAGATGGCAGTAGCTGTTGCTTCCTCCACCCCCACCATCTCCCCTACATCCCGATTGGGCCGACACTGGGGAAGAGCCATCTGATAGCAGTTGCCAAAAATAATTTCCTATGGGCCTGGCATTCATTCAAGTGAGCATTCAAGAAGCGTTGTGTCATACAGAAGCTGAGCCAATTCAATCAGTAAATTAGCAATGAAATCATCACCTTGTCTCCGGAAATCCTCTCACTGACCTCACCACTAAGGTGTGGGGCTCAGCACATTCTCTCCGCTGAGTAAGGAACTCATTAAATGCGGTCGTATTGAATGGAACTCAAGGTCATAATTCAACACCCTTCTATTGTGGAAGGGGTGTGGGCTATTTGGAAACTGTATAACGAATGCAAATGCAGTCAGATTAAGCACAACAGTGAACAGTTGGTAAAGCTTCTTCACCACTTCCCCTATTAAACACTGCCAGGTCAGGGACAGCACAGGATGGGACATAGAGTAAAGCTCCTCAACACTGTTCCCATCAAACACTCTCTGGACAGGTACAGCATGGGGTTAGACACAGTCCAGCTTCCTCTACCCCTGTAAAGTGAATGTGAAGTTCCTTCTATGCTGTCCCCATCCGGTACTCCTCAGATATGGGGTTAACTCTTAATTATCCATGTGTATATAATGGTGACTTAGCAATTTTGATGCATGCCCACTATTTGTATCGTGGGGCTGGGTTCAGGGATAAACAAGAAGGTGCACCCTTCTGCTCTGCATGCCCCCTTCCCACTTGAAAACCCACCCAACAGGGGCACGTAGTAACCAGTCCCTTGTGTCAGCTGATGAAGACATTTTAGAATGTTGAGCACGCACGTGGTTCATGTTTATAATCATCCTTTAATTGACTGCTATTTATGGAGTGATATTTTGAAGGCTTCAGAAGTCAATCTAGATGGTGATATCTTTAATGCTCCATTCTTGTTTCATGGAGTTGTATGGAATTTGACAGCATACAGCCCCACTGTTGCTGTATCTGTTCCACACGAGAGTCCTGTGTCACTTCATCTCATCTGATCAAGACATCCTTCTATTCCTTTCTATCACATTTCCTATCAATCCTCACATCATTTATTCAAATGAAATAGAGAGAAAAACAGATTCCTTTAAACTCATTTCCACTCTCAAGATCAAGCTTTGGATCATTTTAATCTTCTTTAAGTATAAATAAGATCTTTCATAATCAGATCCTCTTCCTGATGTGCTGTGAACACAGATAGTAGTCTCATAAGCCTACAAGGAATTTTGTTTATATGAGGCTGGGTGCGGAGAGTGACAATCTGCTGTTGTCATCTATGTGACCCAGGCCTTCTCCTGTTGTGATTTTTACTGCAAATCTGTATGGGGAGCTTTGTTTGAGCACGTGTGCCCTGTTTTTCAGGTCCACAATATATGCAAGGAGCAGTTAGACAGGAAATGCCCGCTGGGCCAGTGCAAGCTGTCTGTCATTCCTCCAACAGCCCTGAACAGCATCGACCCAGACGGTGAGTAACTGAAAAGGCAGAAGTCCCGCAGTAACTGAGTATTGTCATCCCATCCTCTTCAATCCATCAAACCAATGGAGGTGAACAGCAATTGGTTCAATGCCAGCAGACGAGCTTTGTGCAGGATACACATGGACATAGACATTACACACAGAGCCCCCCCCCCCCACACACACACACACATGCACACACAGACACAGAGACGCACAGACAGACAAAGACATACAGACACACAGAAACACACAGACAGACAGTCACACACACACAGAGGCACAGACACACACAGACAAACAGAGACACACAGACAAACAGAGACACACAGACACAGACAGATACAGGCACACATACAGGCAAACAGAGAGACACACAGACAGACAGACAATCCAAAGATGTGCAATTTAAGTGTTTTGGCTGTGCTAAATTGCCCATAGTGTTCAGGGATGAGTGGGTTAGGTGCATTGATCAGGGGTAAGTGCACAGTAATAGGGTAGGGGAATGGTCTGGGTGTGTGACTCGTCGGAGGGTCAGCGTGGGCTTGCTGGGCCAAATGGCCTGTTTCCACACTGTAGGAATTCTATTCTATTCTAGACAGACAGACAGATAGACGCACACACACGCACACACACAGACAGACAAACACACAGACACACACACACACACAGACACCCAGACAGACACTCGCGCACGCGCACACGCAGAGTGATAGGCTCAAATACATAGGCATTCGCAAACACTAATCGGCAGATACGTTCACACACAGCCGCAGGCAAAATGATACAAAGAAATGCCCATATGTACATAGGTGCTCCCAGAAATACACTTACATACACACAGACAAACATGGAATGATATAATCACGCAAAATTGTAAGCACCCACATGCAGTGTAAGTGCATATTGATTGGAGGGAGGGAAACACATGGATTTGCTTAAAGACTTAAGTGTTACAAGGGATCCGTATGGTGAGACTGTCTCTTTGAAAGGAGTTGTGATGCTGAGGTTCCCTTCATAAATGGTATCTTGGGAAGGAGACTCTTTGTATGATTAGATTAGATTACATTACAGTGTGGAAACAGGCCCTTCGGCCCAACAAGTCCATACCGACCCGCCGAAGCGCAACCCACCCATACTCCTACATTTACCCCTTACCTAACACTGCGGGCAATTTAGCATGGTCAATTCACCTAACCTGCACATCTTTGGACTGTGGGAGGAAACCGGAGCACCCGGAGGAAACCCATGCAAACACGGGGAGAACGTGCAAACTCCACACAGTCAGTTGCCTGAGGCGGGAATGTAAACTTTCCCGTTTTATGATCCTTTTATTTTTGCACATAGCGACACCCAGCTCTGATTACAAATTGCTTTCTAAATCTAAACTTCTCACTCTGGGTTAGGCAGGGAATCTCCACTTTGGTACCTTGAGTGTTCACAAATTGGTTTTTAAAAATGACTTCTGACTCAGCCATGCAGCAATGAGCTATCAAGTCTGATGGTTGCTATGGAAACATGTTTCAACATAGTGAAGATATAAATGACACAATATAGTGAGATTAAACATGACTGGAGCATTACGCATAATGCTCCCACATCGGCCATTTAGTCAACTCATGTCTGATCTGGCTTGCCTATTTTAAATATATTAAAGGAGCAATTCCAGTCAGGATTGTTTCCCCAGCACATGCAGGGGGTCGTGGAAGAAGTCAGTTATACCACATTGTCCAGGAGCTTTATCTCACAGAAGATAGGGAATGGCGAGACTTTTGGGAAGTGTCAGTCTGATCACTGCTGTGAAGTTAGCGAGAAGCTGAACAGCACTCACCTATACCTCCTGGTTCACTGTAAGCTTTTTGTACATCGTTTCATTTTGAATTAACACAGCAGAGAACCTACTGAATGAATGTTGTTATTAAACTGCTGAATGGACCTCTCTAATTTCAAACCTAATACTGATCTTGCCTTACACACCTCCTGTGCAGCCATAACCTTGTGTGCTTCGCTCTGTCTAAGCACCATGCTTGCAGTGATCTGCCTGTACGGCTCACAAAACAAAGCTTTTCATTGTACTTAGGTACGTGTGACAACAATAAATCAAAATCAACTCAGTCCCAGGCAGAGGCTGGGTTAGTGCTGAGAATATAGGTCCATTGTTAGAGGTCACTGTGCACTGCTCAGGAATAACTGCCATTGGATAATCCCTGCAAAGATATCAGTGCAACTTGCGTTTAGCCTTAAGGATGCATACGATCCCCTGTGTGTGTGACTATCGTTCCCAGAAGGAAGAACCAGTAAAAGTGTTGAGTGACACTTACTTGAAAAAGAGTTCAGTTAAGGCCAGTACATCTATGTCCAAGTATGACTTACTTTCCCCTTTGGGATCGTGTGTTAGTTTGTGGCCGTGTGTGTGTGAATATTGCCCTGTGGGTTGTGAAGGAGTCAATAAGGAAAGTTCATCTTGCTTTATGGATTGGAATTGAGAAGAATCATGAGTAAATGTACAGACCTTGTGAGTTGCATTTACTTTATTGATACCTGTAAAATCAGGGTAATAGAGTCATATAGCACAGAAACAGACCATACGATACAACCAGTCCATGTCGACCATAATCTCAAACTAAACTAGTCCCAGTTGGCCCATATCCCTCCATATCTTTCCTAATCATGTACTTATCCAGATGTCTTTTAAACATTGTTACTGTTTTGGATGTAGGTTTGCTCACTGAGCTGAAAGGTTCATTTCCAGACGTTTCGTTACCTTATTAGGTAACATCTTCAGTGGACCTCACGTGAAGCAATGCTGAAAATTCCTGTTTTATATTTATATGTTTGGGTTTGTTTGGGTTGGTGATGTCATTTCCTGTGGTGATGTTACAACCTCAACCTGAGCTACAAATGGTAACTGTACACGCATCCACCACTTTTGTTAGAAGTTCATACCCCCATACACGGACCACTCTCTGTGTAATAAAATTGCCCTCCATTCCTGGCGACTTCCTGGTCAATCTCTTCTGAATCATCTCGCGCTTAATAATATCCTTTCTATAACTGGGTGGCCAGAACTGGACACAGTGCTCCAGGAGAGGCCTCACCAATGTGCAGCATTACCTTAACATAACGTCCCAACTCCTATACTCAAATGTTTGAGCAATGATGTCAAAAGGTGTGGCGCTGGAAAAGCACAGCAGGTCAGGCAGCACCCGAAGAGCAGGAGAGTCAATGTTTTGGGCATTATCCCTTCATCAGGAACACCTTCATTAGGGGTCTTATGCCCGAAACATCGACTCTCCTGCTCTTCGGATGCTGCCTGACTGGCTGTGCTTTTCCAGCGCCACACTTTTCGACTCTGATCTCCAGCATCTGCAGTCCTCCCTTTCTCCTAGGTCTGAGCAACGAAGGCAAGCGTGCTAAATGCCTTCTCATTATTCAATGGGTGTTCCTGCACGGATGAATGAGGCAGCTGTCTGCATAAGGAATTGTCAGGAGGTTGGAAGGGCTGAGACCCTAAAGGAAGTGATGCCTGACAGTGCTGTTCAAGACCAAATCTTTTTGAATCTCTTCTACATTGTTTTGAAGAAGGGACAGTGTGGATGATGTGGGGGAATGAGGTCTGGCCTTGGAGGGAAGTACTTGAGAGGGGCTTCTGCCTTAAAGCTGGCTCAGCCCAAACTGATGGGGCATCAAGGTCATCAATTCCCTCGCGCTTATTGACATCTCCCCTCCCAAGGATTGGGGCCTATTGCAACGCCTCAGCACATAGGCCCAGGAAGTCAGAGCTTGGAGCTGCTGTGGGGTACTGTCACAGGTAAGGCCCTCTTTACATAATGGGGTGGAGAGGATGACCTCCCAAATATCCTCATTATCTGTCAGATTCCGGTCCTGGGGACCATCCCCTGGAAGTCTGACCCTACCCAAAGCAAAGGAACAGTAGAAAATATGAATGTCTCATCGTGGATATCTGAAAACGGATCTCCAGGATGCCAAGCACATTCATTTCCAATTAAGATTGGGTTTCTCTATTTTTCCCCTCTGGTGATGTGCCTAGGAATTTCCCAATCAGCCTATCTTATTGCCGTTGTGCTCACAGTGTCTTTTCTTTAATCTCTCAGTCGGAGTAACATTGCTGAGCCTTGTGTTCTGTCCTTGTCTTTATTCAGGGTTCTGGAAGGCCACTTGCTCCTCATCCTGCAGCAGTCCCCTCCTGGTCCTGGTGAATTCCAAAAGTGGTGATAACCAGGGAGTGAAGTTCCTCAGGAAGTTCAAACAGCTGCTGAACCCAGCGCAGGTATTCGACCTGATGATTGGTGGGCCCCACCTCGGGTAAGTCCAGCTACCATCTGTGCACCGGCTGTCTCATGGCTTATCATTGTTAAACATTCCTCAGCACTTCCACTTAACATTTCACTTTGTTCAGTGCAGTTTCATATCAGCTACTTAACACTAGTATCAGCAACTGTGACGCAAACGAAAAGTTTAGCTGTTTTTTTTTTGGTGCTGTATATTGAAGGAGGAATCTTAGCCAAGGCAGGAAGAGAGATATCTATTCTTTGTTAACTGGAATCTTTTAACTCAATTGAAAGATGGCACCCCTGACAGTGCATCATTCCCTCAGCACTGACCCTCTGACAGTGCAGCACACCCTCTGCACTGACCCTCTGACAGTGCATCATTCCTTCAGCACTGACCCTCTGACAGTGCATCATTCCCTCCACACTGACCCTCTGACAGTGCAGCATTCCCTCAGCACTGACCCTCTGACAGTACATCATTCCCTCCGCACTGACCCTCTGACAGTACATCATTCCCTCCGCGCTGACCCTCTGACAGTGCATCATTCCCTCCGCGCTGACCCTCTGACAGTGCATCATTCCCTCAGCACTGACCCTCTGACAGTCCATCTTTCCCTCAGCACTGACCCTCCGACCGTGCAGCACTCTTTCTGTACTGACTCTGCCTGCACGCTCCCTCGGTACTAACTGCCTGACATCGCAGCATTCCCTAAATACTGCCCCTCTGATAGTGCAGCATTTCTTCTGTACTGACCTTCTGACTGCACATCACTTCCTCAGTGTGGAGCCCTCCTCACTGAGTGTTTCTTCATTATAAGCCCCTTAGATAGTCCAACATTGCAGCCCATGTTTAGTACAGATCCTCAGAGTGTGCAGCACCCCTTTACGCTTGCTCCCTGACAGTCCAGGACTCTGTCAGTACTGCCCCTGAAATAGTGCAGCATAATCTCAGTACTGGACTATCTACCTGTAGACACACGTCCTCAAGGTCTAATACTGTGCTGTTGCGGCAACTCTATCATTACTTCCAATGGAACTGTTTGGCCAAGATATCAGAGTGAATTTGCTGATGGGATGTCTGAACCTGGTTTCCAGTTATGCAAAGACAAATTCAAATCTTTCCAAACTCTTTGCGGAGATTGACATGGGGTTTACTTGAAGCTATTCCTATGTAATGCTGGAGCTACCTCAGCAATTCCTGCTGCATTCTGTGCACATTTCAAACACAGTACAATAGCCACTGTCAAGAAATTGTGGGATGGGTGAAGGAGGGAGGTTACTACAACATTCAGGGTGTGTGATTATTGTCGTTTCCTTGCCTGATCTGGAGTGGAGCTGTAACTGTGTTTGTTCCCCTGGCAGCCTCCGTCTGTTCCAGAAGTTCTCCACATTCCGAATTCTGGCCTGCGGAGGAGATGGGAGCGTGGGCTGGGTCTTGTCTGAAATCGATAAAATGGGTTTACACAAACAGGTCAGCGAGTGATAGCGGCCTCGGTGTGTTTTATGTGCTTAATCTGGAGAGTTGGTTTACTTTTAATTAACTCTTATGATTCGTGTTTAGTTGATGTAATACTGAGCAGAGACGGATAAAGGTGGGACTGAGACAGACAGACAGATTGACAGGCGAGAGTGGGACTGAGACAGACTTGGGAGGGTGGGACTGAGACAGACACGGGAGGGTGGAACTGAGACAGACACGGGAGGGTGGGACTGAGACAGACACGGGAGGGTGGGACTGAGACAGACACGGGAGGGTGGGACTGAGACAGACACGGGAGGGTGGGACTGAGACAGACACGGGAGGGTGGGACTGAGACAGACACGGGAGGGTGGGACTGAGACAGACACGGGAGGGTGGGACTGAGACAGACACGGGAGGGTGGGACTGAGACAGACACGGGAGGGTGGGACTGAGACAGACACGGGAGGGTGGGACTGAGACAGACACGGGAGGGTGGGACTGAGACAGACACGGGAGGGTGGGACTGAGACAGACACGGGAGGGTGGGACTGAGACAGACACGGGAGGGTGGGACTGAGACAGACACGGGAGGGTGGGACTGAGACAGACACGGGAGGGTGGGACTGAGACAGACACGGGAGGGTGGGACTGAGACAGACACGGGAGGGTGGGACTGAGACAGACAGGGGAGAGTGGGACTGAGACAGACAGGGGAGAGTGGGACTGAGACAGACAGGGGAGAGTGGGACTGAGACAGACAGGGGAGAGTGGGACTGAGACAGACAGGGGAGAGTGGGACTGAGACAGACAGGGGAGAGTGGGACTGAGACAGACAGGGGAGAGTGGGACTGAGACAGACAGGGGAGAGTGGGACTGAGACAGACAGGGGAGAGTGGGACTGAGACAGACAGGGGAGAGTGGGACTGAGACAGACAGGGGAGAGTGGGACTGAGACAGACAGGGGAGAGTGGGACTGAGACAGACAGGGGAGAGTGGGACTGAGACAGACAGGGGAGAGTGGGACTGAGACAGACAGGGGAGAGTGGGACTGAGACAGACAGGGGAGAGTGGGACTGAGACAGACAGGGGAGAGTGGGACTGAGACAGACAGGGGAGAGTGGGACTGAGACAGACAGGGGAGAGTGGGACTGAGACAGACAGGGGAGAGTGGGACTGAGACAGACAGGGGAGAGTGGGACTGAGACAGACAGGGGAGAGTGGGACTGAGACAGACAGGGGAGAGTGGGACTGAGACAGACAGGGGAGAGTGGGACTGAGACAGACAGGGGAGAGTGGGACTGAGACAGACAGGGGAGAGTGGGACTGAGACAGACAGGGGAGAGTGGGACTGAGACAGACAGGGGAGAGTGGGACTGAGACAGACAGGGGAGAGTGGGACTGAGACAGACAGGGGAGAGTGGGACTGAGACAGACAGGGGAGAGTGGGACTGAGACAGACAGGGGAGAGTGGGACTGAGACAGACAGGGGAGAGTGGGACTGAGACAGACAGGGGAGAGTGGGACTGAGACAGACAGGGGAGAGTGGGACTGAGACAGACAGGGGAGAGTGGGACTGAGACAGACAGGGGAGAGTGGGACTGAGACAGACAGGGGAGAGTGGGACTGAGACAGACAGGGGAGAGTGGGACTGAGACAGACAGGGGAGAGTGGGACTGAGACAGACAGGGGAGAGTGGGACTGAGACAGACAGGGGAGAGTGGGACTGAGACAGACAGGGGAGAGTGGGACTGAGACAGACAGGGGAGAGTGGGACTGAGACAGACAGGGGAGAGTGGGACTGAGACAGACAGGGGAGAGTGGGACTGAGACAGACAGGGGAGAGTGGGACTGAGACAGACAGGGGAGAGTGGGACTGAGACAGACAGGGGAGAGTGGGACTGAGACAGACAGGGGAGAGTGGGACTGAGACAGACAGGGGAGAGTGGGACTGAGACAGACAGGGGAGAGTGGGACTGAGACAGACAGGGGAGAGTGGGACTGAGACAGACAGGGGAGAGTGGGACTGAGACAGACAGGGGAGAGTGGGACTGAGACAGACAGGGGAGAGTGGGACTGAGACAGACAGGGGAGAGTGGGACTGAGACAGACAGGGGAGAGTGGGACTGAGACAGACAGGGGAGAGTGGGACTGAGACAGACAGGGGAGAGTGGGACTGAGACAGACAGGGGAGAGTGGGACTGAGACAGACAGGGGAGAGTGGGACTGAGACAGACAGGGGAGAGTGGGACTGAGACAGACAGGGGAGAGTGGGACTGAGACAGACAGGGGAGAGTGGGACTGAGACAGACAGGGGAGAGTGGGACTGAGACAGACAGGGGAGAGTGGGACTGAGACAGACAGGGGAGAGTGGGACTGAGACAGACAGGGGAGAGTGGGACTGAGACAGACAGGGGAGAGTGGGACTGAGACAGACAGGGGAGAGTGGGACTGAGACAGACAGGGGAGAGTGGGACTGAGACAGACAGGGGAGAGTGGGACTGAGACAGACAGGGGAGAGTGGGACTGAGACAGACAGGGGAGAGTGGGACTGAGACAGACAGGGGAGAGTGGGACTGAGACAGACAGGGGAGAGTGGGACTGAGACAGACAGGGGAGAGTGGGACTGAGACAGACAGGGGAGAGTGGGACTGAGACAGACAGGGGAGAGTGGGACTGAGACAGACAGGGGAGAGTGGGACTGAGACAGACAGGGGAGAGTGGGACTGAGACAGACAGGGGAGAGTGGGACTGAGACAGACAGGGGAGAGTGGGACTGAGACAGACAGGGGAGAGTGGGACTGAGACAGACAGGGGAGAGTGGGACTGAGACAGACAGGGGAGAGTGGGACTGAGACAGACAGGGGAGAGTGGGACTGAGACAGACAGGGGAGAGTGGGACTGAGACAGACAGGGGAGAGTGGGACTGAGACAGACAGGGGAGAGTGGGACTGAGACAGACAGGGGAGAGTGGGACTGAGACAGACAGGGGAGAGTGGGACTGAGACAGACAGGGGAGAGTGGGACTGAGACAGACAGGGGAGAGTGGGACTGAGACAGACAGGGGAGAGTGGGACTGAGACAGACAGGGGAGAGTGGGACTGAGACAGACAGGGGAGAGTGGGACTGAGACAGACAGGGGAGAGTGGGACTGAGACAGACAGGGGAGAGTGGGACTGAGACAGACAGGGGAGAGTGGGACTGAGACAGACAGGGGAGAGTGGGACTGAGACAGACAGGGGAGAGTGGGACTGAGACAGACAGGGGAGAGTGGGACTGAGACAGACAGGGGAGAGTGGGACTGAGACAGACAGGGGAGAGTGGGACTGAGACAGACAGGGGAGAGTGGGACTGAGACAGACAGGGGAGAGTGGGACTGAGACAGACAGGGGAGAGTGGGACTGAGACAGACAGGGGAGAGTGGGACTGAGACAGACAGGGGAGAGTGGGACTGAGACAGACAGGGGAGAGTGGGACTGAGACAGACAGGGGAGAGTGGGACTGAGACAGACAGGGGAGAGTGGGACTGAGACAGACAGGGGAGAGTGGGACTGAGACAGACAGGGGAGAGTGGGACTGAGACAGACAGGGGAGAGTGGGACTGAGACAGACAGGGGAGAGTGGGACTGAGACAGACAGGGGAGAGTGGGACTGAGACAGACAGGGGAGAGTGGGACTGAGACAGACAGGGGAGAGTGGGACTGAGACAGACAGGGGAGAGTGGGACTGAGACAGACAGGGGAGAGTGGGACTGAGACAGACAGGGGAGAGTGGGACTGAGACAGACAGGGGAGAGTGGGACTGAGACAGACAGGGGAGAGTGGGACTGAGACAGACAGGGGAGAGTGGGACTGAGACAGACAGGGGAGAGTGGGACTGAGACAGACAGGGGAGAGTGGGACTGAGACAGACAGGGGAGAGTGGGACTGAGACAGACAGGGGAGAGTGGGACTGAGACAGACAGGGGAGAGTGGGACTGAGACAGACAGGGGAGAGTGGGACTGAGACAGACAGGGGAGAGTGGGACTGAGACAGACAGGGGAGAGTGGGACTGAGACAGACAGGGGAGAGTGGGACTGAGACAGACAGGGGAGAGTGGGACTGAGACAGACAGGGGAGAGTGGGACTGAGACAGACAGGGGAGAGTGGGACTGAGACAGACAGGGGAGAGTGGGACTGAGACAGACAGGGGAGAGTGGGACTGAGACAGACAGGGGAGAGTGGGACTGAGACAGACAGGGGAGAGTGGGACTGAGACAGACAGGGGAGAGTGGGACTGAGACAGACAGGGGAGAGTGGGACTGAGACAGACAGGGGAGAGTGGGACTGAGACAGACAGGGGAGAGTGGGACTGAGACAGACAGGGGAGAGTGGGACTGAGACAGACAGGGGAGAGTGGGACTGAGACAGACAGGGGAGAGTGGGACTGAGACAGACAGGGGAGAGTGGGACTGAGACAGACAGGGGAGAGTGGGACTGAGACAGACAGGGGAGAGTGGGACTGAGACAGACAGGGGAGAGTGGGACTGAGACAGACAGGGGAGAGTGGGACTGAGACAGACAGGGGAGAGTGGGACTGAGACAGACAGGGGAGAGTGGGACTGAGACAGACAGGGGAGAGTGGGACTGAGACAGACAGGGGAGAGTGGGACTGAGACAGACAGGGGAGAGTGGGACTGAGACAGACAGGGGAGAGTGGGACTGAGACAGACAGGGGAGAGTGGGACTGAGACAGACAGGGGAGAGTGGGACTGAGACAGACAGGGGAGAGTGGGACTGAGACAGACAGGGGAGAGTGGGACTGAGACAGACAGGGGAGAGTGGGACTGAGACAGACAGGGGAGAGTGGGACTGAGACAGACAGGGGAGAGTGGGACTGAGACAGACAGGGGAGAGTGGGACTGAGACAGACAGGGGAGAGTGGGACTGAGACAGACAGGGGAGAGTGGGACTGAGACAGACAGGGGAGAGTGGGACTGAGACAGACAGGGGAGAGTGGGACTGAGACAGACAGGGGAGAGTGGGACTGAGACAGACAGGGGAGAGTGGGACTGAGACAGACAGGGGAGAGTGGGACTGAGACAGACAGGGGAGAGTGGGACTGAGACAGACAGGGGAGAGTGGGACTGAGACAGACAGGGGAGAGTGGGACTGAGACAGACAGGGGAGAGTGGGACTGAGACAGACAGGGGAGAGTGGGACTGAGACAGACAGGGGAGAGTGGGACTGAGACAGACAGGGGAGAGTGGGACTGAGACAGACAGGGGAGAGTGGGACTGAGACAGACAGGGGAGAGTGGGACTGAGACAGACAGGGGAGAGTGGGACTGAGACAGACAGGGGAGAGTGGGACTGAGACAGACAGGGGAGAGTGGGACTGAGACAGACAGGGGAGAGTGGGACTGAGACAGACAGGGGAGAGTGGGACTGAGACAGACAGGGGAGAGTGGGACTGAGACAGACAGGGGAGAGTGGGACTGAGACAGACAGGGGAGAGTGGGACTGAGACAGACAGGGGAGAGTGGGACTGAGACAGACAGGGGAGAGTGGGACTGAGACAGACAGGGGAGAGTGGGACTGAGACAGACAGGGGAGAGTGGGACTGAGACAGACAGGGGAGAGTGGGACTGAGACAGACAGGGGAGAGTGGGACTGAGACAGACAGGGGAGAGTGGGACTGAGACAGACAGGGGAGAGTGGGACTGAGACAGACAGGGGAGAGTGGGACTGAGACAGACAGGGGAGAGTGGGACTGAGACAGACAGGGGAGAGTGGGACTGAGACAGACAGGGGAGAGTGGGACTGAGACAGACAGGGGAGAGTGGGACTGAGACAGACAGGGGAGAGTGGGACTGAGACAGACAGGGGAGAGTGGGACTGAGACAGACAGGGGAGAGTGGGACTGAGACAGACAGGGGAGAGTGGGACTGAGACAGACAGGGGAGAGTGGGACTGAGACAGACAGGGGAGAGTGGGACTGAGACAGACAGGGGAGAGTGGGACTGAGACAGACAGGGGAGAGTGGGACTGAGACAGACAGGGGAGAGTGGGACTGAGACAGACAGGGGAGAGTGGGACTGAGACAGACAGGGGAGAGTGGGACTGAGACAGACAGGGGAGAGTGGGACTGAGACAGACAGGGGACGGGGAGAGTTGGACTGAGATAGACAGACAGGGTAGAGTGGGACTGAGACAGACAGGAGAGGGTGGAACTGAGACAGACAGGAGAGGGTGGGACTGAGACAGACAGACAGGGGACAGTGGGACTGAGACAGACAGGAGAGAGTGGGACTGAGATAGACAGACAGGGGAGAGTGGGACTGAGACAGACAGACAGGGGAGAGTGGGACTGAGGTAGATAGACAGGAGAGAGTGGGACTGAGACAGGGGAGGGTGGGACTGAGATTGACAGACAAGGGTGAGACTGAGAGTTGGACAAGCAGTTAGACAGGAGAATATGAGACTGAGAGATGGACAGATTGACAGACAGGAGAGGGTGGGATTGAAAGATAGACAGAAGAGGGTGGGACAGAGACAGTCAGACAGACAAGAAACAGTGGGACTGAGACGAACTGACAGGAGAGGGTGGGACTGAGAGACAGACAGACAGTCCGGAGATGATGGGACTGAGACAGACAGGAGATGGTGGGGCTCAGACAGATAGACAGAGAGGTGAGGGTGTGTCAGAGAGAGACAGACAAGGGCAGGGCTTGGAGGCAGACAGTGATGGAGGCTGAGAGTGAGCAGACAGTGATGAACAGAAACAAGACCAGAAATTGTTGGAGAAACTCATCTGGTCTGGCAGCATCGGCGGAGTGAAAGCAGGGTCTAGTGACCCTTCCTCAGAACTGTTTGACAGATATCTGACTCTCTCTTTGCCAGTGTAAGCTGGGCGTGCTGCCCCTGGGGACAGGCAATGACCTGGCGAGGGTACTCGGCTGGGGTGGACTATGTGACGACGATGCACAGCTTCCTCAGGTTGTGGCCAAACTGGAGCGTGCCACCACCAAGATGTTGGACAGGTAACGGGGAGGTGTGCTTGTGTTGGTGTATCCCTGTCCCATGACCATCCTCCCTGACAGGCAGCCTCCTTCCTTTAGAAACGATGCCACGCAATACAAGAAAGATGCTATTTGGCCTCTTGTGTTTGTGCCAGCTCTGAGTGAGCTATTGGTTTCCCTCATTCCTATTGCTCTATGCCCATAACCCCGAAAACATTTGTAAAAAGTATTTAACCAACTCCTAAGCTGCTGGAGAGACTCAGCAAGTCTGGCAGCCTCTGTGGAGAGAGCTAACATTTCGAGATCAATGTGATTCTTCTCTGGAGCTGAAGATTGACAGTCCTCAAGCACAATGCATCAGACTCGAAACATTGACTCAGTTTCTCTCTCCACGGGTGCTGCCAGACCTGCTGAGCTTCTCCAGCAATTTGTGTGTTTGTTTCCGATTTCCTGCATCCGCACTTTTTTATTTGTCCAATTTCTGTTTGAAAGTTCGAGTTGAATCTGCTTTCATCAGTCTTCAAAGACATTGCATGCCAGACCCAAGCCAATCACATTAGGATCATCCCTCCAGTCCTTTGGCCAGTTATCTTCAGCATGGACCCTCCAGTTACTCCCGTTATTTAGTCTGTTAAAATTCCTTGCTTTTTAAACCCCTGTTATACACAATCTCTGAACTCTGTTTGAACTCCCACTCCCCTTTCCTACACCCTCACTGCAGAATCCCAGAGCGTCCTCCTGTTCAATTCCTGTTCACCTCGTCCCACCCTTCCTCAGACGCTCTGCTCATTTTGTAAACCCACCGTCAGCCATTCCTTCTTCAGACTTATTACCTCTTCTACCATCACCTGGGGGTGTACGCTACATGACAAGGCTTCCCCAGAACACCTCACAGAAAGGGTGAGAGCAAGAGCGAACATCCTGGCAATATTCTGAAGGGCTCACCTTGCAGTGTGAGCAGGGCTGGGTGCAGGACTCCCTCTGCTGGTCCACACACTGCAGTCATCTACCATCAGGCCCAAGTAAACCAAATAGTATCTCTCCATGCACTGTGTATTACATACATTGAATGGAGGGTTTCACAATCAGAGTCCTTTATAATAGACAGATATCACTCATCAGTTCTCCCTGTTACACAGAGAATCCCCCCATCACTGCCCCCCTATCATTGCCCCCATTACAGAGAGAATCCCACCATCACTGTCCTTATTACACAGGGAATGAGAGAACCCCCCCATTACTGTTCCCTATTACAGAGAGAACCCTCCCATTACTGTTCCCTATTACAGAGAGAACCCCCCCATTACTGTTCCCTATTACAGAGATTACCCTCATCAATGTCCCCTATTACAGAGAGAATCACCCCCCCCATTACTGTTCCCTATTACAGAGAGCGGCACAGTGGCACAGTGGTTAGCACTGCTGCCTCACAGCACCAGAGACCCGGGTTCAATTCCTGCCTCAGGCGACTGACTGTGTGGAGTTTGCACATTCTCCCCGTGTCTGCGTGGGTTTCCTCCGGTTGCTCCGGTTTCCTCCCACAGTCCAAAGATGTGCAGGCCAGGTGAATTGGCCATGCTAAATTGCCCATAGTGTTAGGTAAATGGGGTAAATGTAGGGGAATTTACGCTTCGGGTGGGTTACGCTTCGGCGAGTCGGTGTGGACTTGTTGGGCCGAAGAGCCTGTTTCCACACTGTAAGTAATCTAATCTAGAGAGACTGTCCCCTATTACAAAGAGATCCCCCCCATCACTGTCCCTGTTTCACAGAGAATCCGCCCATCACTGCCCCTTTACAGAGAGAATCCCCCCATCACTGCCCCCCAATACAGAGAGAATCCCCCCATCACTGTCCCCATTACAGAGAGAATCCACCCATCATTGTCGCTATTAACGAGAGACTCCCCCCTTCACTACCCCTACTACAGAGAGAATCCCCACAACACTGCCCCATATAATAAAGAGAATCCCCCATTACTGCCCCATTGGAGAGAATTGTCCGATCACTGCATCGATAAGTCGGAGGC
>NC_057724.1:6334744-6344500 GCF_004010195.1 Chiloscyllium plagiosum
TCACTGTCCCCTATTACAGATAGAACACCGCTCTCACTGTCCCCTATTACAGATAGAACACCGCTCTCACTGCCCCCCATTACAGAGAGAACACCTCTATCACTGCCCCCCATTACAGAGAGAACACCGCTATCACTGCCCCCCATTAAAGAGAGAACACCGCTATCACTGCCCCCTATTACAGAGAGTTTCACTTTTTGGAACACCCTTGATTGACCCTGTCTCTCCTTCTGTGAAAGTGTAATGAAGCTCTGCTTGTCATGCCCCTAGGAGCCTTCCCAGTTGAATGATGGGTGTTTGTTTAATTGGGGAATGGGGCTACTCATGTAATAAATAGTTTTGAGACAGAGGACAGCACCTTCACCCCCGCAGCTGTGAGTAATGTGAGCCGAGGAGTGTCTGACTATGATGACTGGCTTCTCTACTTTCTATCCCACAGGTGGAGCATCATGACTTACGAAGCAGCCACGAAACCACTTCCCATCATAACGGGAGATGAAGTTTACAATTCCCAGGTGCAGATATGAGATTCGCATGGGTTATAAACTATTGTTAACAGAGTCCAACATTTATCTGAGAAATGTATGGGGACAGAAAAAAGGCACAAGTTTTCCATTTGTGTGTCCGGTATTATGCATTTCAGAAAATTATAGCTCCACAACACCCAACACACAGCCAATTTCATTCCACAGAATTTACAACATCAGGTTTTGGCATCGAGGCACAGTATCATTGCATTCTCATTGGGTAGATAAGAGGAAGAGAGCCAGGGATTGTTCTTAATGTTCACTTCTTATTGTCAATGTCTCTACAAAACCTGTTGTACAGCTTGTCCCTACAGTCTCTGTTGTACAGTCAATACCATTGTACAGTTAGTATCTCAAACATCTCTCTATTGTGCAGAAAGTGTCTCCTACAATATTTGTTGTGAAATATGTGCCTCATGCGCAAAGGTGTGCGGGTTAGGTGGATTGGCCATGCTATATTGTTTACATCAGACTGGTGCTGCAAAAGTGCAGCAGGTCAGGCAGCATCCGAGGAACAGGAAAATCGACTTGCGCTGGGGAGAAGGTAGCAAAGAGTACAATAGGTGAATGGGGTGGGGATGGAGGCGATAGGTCAGAGGAGAGGGTGGAGCAGATAGGTGGAAAGGGAGATTGGCAGGTAGGACAGGTCATGGGGACAGTGCTGAGCTATATTGTCCCTTGTGTTCAAGGATTCGCTTTGGGAAATGCAGGGCTACAGGGATACAGTAGGGGTGTGGGTCTGGGGTGTGGGTCTGTAGGAGATGCTATTGGGATGGTTGGTGTAGATTCAATGGGACAAATGGCCTGCTTCCACACTGTAGGGATTCTATGATTCTTTCGTTCCTGTTATATCTCTCCTATAGACGTTATTGTATTGTCAGACTGTTGCACGGTCCCTGTTGTGCAACCATTACTTCCTATATTCTCTGTTGTACAGTCACTGTCTCCTACAATACCTATTGCACAGTCAAATTCTCCGACAGTCCCTGTTGGACAGTATGAATATGGCGAGGGGTCATGGTTGTTGGTCTGATAATCCGTTCTGTTGCTGTTGTCTTTTCCCAGGATCCAATCTCTCAATACGCCGATTCAGTTGTTTATCATTTAACAAAAGTCCTCGATTCCGATCAACACTCTGATGTGATTTCCTCTGCCAGGTAAACTTGCTTCTCCCTGTTCAAGCTTCAACACTGTGTAGGTTTCCTGGTTTTAAAACTGCTTAAAGAGAGTCTGTTCAGCAAGCCGGCGCAGACAGGAACTGCTCCCACACGTTGCTCTGGTCCTGGAGTGTTTGGCCTTGCCAGGGCTTGATGGTGGATATCATTCACCTCAACCCTGTGCTGTGATACACCATGCATCCCGTGCCCTATCCACATGGGTCACCATGAAGGGTGTCAGGATAGATACATATGCATAGCAATGGCCTGAGATTCCTCCCAGAGAGTGTGGGCAATGCCAACATTTAATGCTCATCTCTAAGTGCCCTTAGATAGATTCACCATTTCAGAGGGCAGCTGTATGGTACAGGAGCACAATTACCACAAGATTCCCCTCAGGGACTCCCAGTTGCAATGGGAGCCGAGAGTTGGCATTGAGCACGGAGGAGGGGTTGGGAGGACATGATCAACTCTGAAGCCTCAATGTCTCTACCAAGCCCTTTCAGAGTCATGTGCCTTGACACCTCTGTGTGGTCCCTGTGGGTTCATGCGTGAGGTGAGTGTCAGCCTTCAGGGGCAAGTGGAAAAGGTCTCGCCCCCAGCAGTGGCCCATGTGAGTGCACCAGCTTATTGTGGAGACAGCCTTTGCAGTAGAGGCAGAGATCACAGAGTCTGCCTGCCCTGTCAATGCAAGGAGCCCTGGGCAACAGACGGTACATTGATGCAGGTACAGTCACCAGCAGTGATGTGTGAATTGTCTTTGGAGTTAGTTTGAAAGAGGTCAGACCACCTAGGTCCTGTCTGCATGTCAGAGGATGGTACCGTGCCAATGATTCAGGGCCCATCCAGGGCACTGAGGCCATCTATTCTACCAGCCTTTACAAAATGCCATTCTGTAAAATATAAGGGCTCCAATGACATAGCATGGTTAAAATCAGGACAGATTCTGGAATACAGAACCTCATTGGAAGCTCCAGTCATTGGCTACACATTAGTAACAAAGTCAGAGCATTACTGGCACTGAGGCCATCTATTCTACCAGCCTTTACAAAATGCCATTCTGTAAAATATAAGGGCTCCAATGACATAGCATGGAAGCTCCAGTCATTGGCTACACATTAGTAACAAAGTCAGAGCATTACTGCAAGCTCCAGTTACTCATAGTGACAGAGTAGAGATGAAGTTAATCCTGGTCACTCACTCTGTTGGAACTGGAGATCTGGGTGCAGAAGGGGTACATGTCAGTCCTGAAGATACCTCTCCGACAGAGCAGCTTCATGCTGACAGGCCAATATTGCATCTACGTCACTCTGCACCCCTCCTGGTATTAATCCCCTCTTCCTCTTTTCATGATTCCCTCCTGCTGGTTCTGCAGGTTTCTCTGTGGGACAGTAAGTGACTTCATTGCTGAGGTTGGTAAAGCCTACAAGAAAGCTGAGGATAACAAGGAAGAAGCTGACACCATGGCCAACAAGGTGGGTATTTTGATGATGGAAATAACATAGAACATCGAACTTTACAGCCCTTCAGCCCTCGATGTTGCGCTGACCTGTGGAACCAATGTGCAGCACATCCAACCTAAACTATTCCATTTTCATCTATATGTTTATCCACTGACCATTCAAATGTTCTTAAAGCTGGTGAGTGTACTACTGTTGCATGCAGGGTGTTTCACACCGTTACTACTCTCTGAGTAAAGAAACTACCTCGACCTCTGTCCTATATCTATCACCCCTCAATTTAAAACTGTGTCTCCTTATGCTAGCCATCACCATCTGAGGAAAAAGGATCTCACTGTCCACCCTATCTAATCCTCTGATTATCTTGTATGTCTCTATTAAGTTACCTCTCAACCTCTAATTAAAACAGCCTCAAGTCCCTCAGCCTTTCTTCATAAGACCTTCCCTCCATACCAGGCAAATTCTCAGTAAATCTCCTCTGAACCCTTTCCAAACCTTCCACATCCTTACTGTAATGCAGTGACCAGAACTGTACGCAATACTCCAAGTACGGCCACACCAGAGTTTTGTACAGCTGCAACAAGACCTCATGGCTCTGAAACTCAATCCCTCTACCAATAAAAGCGAACACACCGTATGCCTTCTTAACAACCCACCCAGGTGGCAACTTTCAGGGATCTATGTACATAGACACTGAGATCTCTCTGCTCATCTACACTACTAAGAACC
This sequence comes from Chiloscyllium plagiosum, assembly GCF_004010195.1. Classification (NCBI taxonomy): domain Eukaryota; kingdom Metazoa; phylum Chordata; class Chondrichthyes; order Orectolobiformes; family Hemiscylliidae; genus Chiloscyllium; species Chiloscyllium plagiosum. The sequence goes on from NC_057724.1 coordinate 6,338,618, forward strand.
TTACCATTAGCCCAGTACACTTTATTCCTGTTACTCCTTCCAAAGTGAATCACCTCACACTTTTCCACATTAAACTCCATTTGCCACCTCTTAGCCCAGCTCTGCAGCTTATCTATGTCCCCCTGTAACCTGCAATCACCCTCAATCCCATAACTCCATATGTTCTGCAATACCTTACCATGGTGAACATTATCAAACCCCTTACTGAAATCCATGTACACCACGTCAACCGCTTTACCCTCATCCACCTGTTTGGTCACCTTCTCAAAGAACTCAATAAGGTTTGTGAGGCATGACCTACCCTTCACAAACCCGTGTTGACTATCCCTACTCAATTTATTCCTTTCTGGATGATTATAAATCTTATCACTTATAACCTTGTCCAACACTTCACCCACAACCGAAGTAAGGCTCACTGGTCTATAATTACCAGAGTTGTCTCTACTCCCCTTCTTGAACAAGTGGACAGCATTTGCTATCCTCCAGTGTTCTGGCACTATTCCTGTGGACAATGATGACATAAAGATCAAAGCCAATGGCTCTGCAATCTCCTCCCTGGCTTCCCAGAGAATCCTAGGAAAAATCCCATTCGCCCCAGGGGATTTATCTATTTTCACACTTTCCAGAATTGCTAACACCTCCTTCTCGTGAACCTCAATCCCATCTCGTCTAGTAGCCTGATTCTCAGTATTCCCCTCGACAGCATTGTCTTTTTCCAGTTCGGAATGCTGTGAGCTGGGTAAAAACTGAAGTAGCCAATTTGAACTATAGAGTCAAGCACCGGAGCCGACTCTTTCTACAGTGTACATTTCAAACAACCTGTCTGGAAATGTTGTGACACACTGTCTTGGGCCACTGGGCCTTGAACCAGGACCTTCTAGCCCAGAGCTAGAGACACCAAAACCACACCTCTGTTCCTATATACAAACCAGGAGATGATCTATGTGAAAAAGTTAGCCGTCAGGTCCTTTTTAAGTCTTACAGCTCTCACTTTGAATGAATGAATTGAATGATTTATTATTGCATACATCTTGGGAGATACAGTGAAAAGTGTTCTGTCATCCAGTGCCATTTAGAGATAGAAAAGAATAAAAAGGAAGTACTTAAATAGAGTTCATCCTCATCTTACTTAAGCTTAAACCTGTGCTCTCTAGTTTTGGACTCCCCTACCCTGGGAAACAAATCGCAGCTATTCACCCTTTTCTGTGCCCCTCATGATTTTATAAATTCTATGAGGTCACCCCTCAGCCTCTGACACTCCAGGGAAGAAAGCCCAAGCCTATCCAGCCTCTTCCGATACCTCAAACTGCCCAGTCCCAGCAACATCCTTGTAAATCTTTTCTGCACTCTCTCATGTTTAACAACATTCCTGCTATAGAAGGGTGACCAGACTTCGCTCAATAGCAACTCAGAATGTCTCCTGATGGGGTTGAGGTGACCGTGTTTCTCTCACTCAGTGTGCCACGTTAACCCAGAAGCTGGACTCATTGGTGAAGGCTCTGACTGATGAGGCACAAGCTGTTATTGTCCCCGCTGGCATCTCCCCACCGACCACTACTGGACAGGAAAAGAAGCAATGGAGAGAAAATGGAGGGCACCCAGAAAAGGCTCCAGATGCAAACGCTGTACCCAAAATCTTCAAGTCAAAGGAGCAACTTATGTTGCGAGCCAACAGCTTGAAGAAAGCACTGCGACAGATTATCGAACAAACAGAAAAAGGTACAGTCACAAAATGATTGCTCTCTCCATGCTTTGTCAATCAAGGGATTAGGACAAGGTCAGGACAAAGGATTGGAGCTTCCTCTATATTGCACCAGCATGAAATAGGTCAGACTGTAATGTTTCTCTGGACACTAAGTCCCATACTGAATGGGTCAGACTGTAATGTGTGCCTGTACACTGGGTCACATACAGAATGGGTCAGACTGTAATGTGTGCCTGTACACTGGGTCACATAGAGATATGGGTCAGACTGTAATGTGTGCCTGTATACTGGGTCACATACAGAATGGGTCAGACTGTAATGTCTGCCTGTATACTGGGCCACATACAGAATGGGTCAGACTGTAATGTGTGCCTGTATACTGGCTCACATGGAGATATGGGTCAGACTGTAATGTGTGTCTGTACACTGGGTCACATAGAGATTTGAGTCAGACTGTGGTGTGTGTTTGTTCACTGGGTCATGTACAGAATGGGTAGGATGCGATATCAGAAGCTCACTGTTAAACCCTTCTATCCCCTCACAGTGCTGGATGAACAAAACAGACAGAGTCAGGTGATACGCAGCTCATCTGCAAACTTTAACCTTCTTGGCACTTCAGTCGAGGGAGAGAGTTCCGAGGAGCTGAGACCAAAAGCAGGCGGGACAGGTGAGTCATTCTCTGCTGAGAACAAGTGGTCATGTGGGGATGAGAGCTAGTGGATCTGTCCGTCAGTGGGACATATGTCCTTTCTGAGCTCCTGCCCCACTGTGGAAAAGGATACTGTTTATACCAGCCTTTTCTGTGTAACCTCATACAGCTTCTGATGTCAAAATGGAGGCTATCTCCTTCTCTGTGAATGTGCCCAGATTCTGTACCTGCTGGTGAAGTGCACTCTGGTGTGCTGTTAGGACTGAATTGGCTGTGTGATCTCCGGGAGCCTGGGCACCTGACTTTCCCTTGACCCACTGGAGAGCGTCATTGCTTTGAGACCTGCTGGAGATCAGGAGCTCGCAGCATTCACAGAGATATGGCCAACCGTGCTTATACTTGGCTGTCCAATTGAGCATTGTGACTTAGTGCCATGCTCCTGCCTTTTCCCTGTAATGCAGCATATTGCTTCTATGCAAATCCCTCTTGGATATCTCAACCGAACCCACCTCCACCATAGTTCCAGACCGAAGCACTCGCTGTGTGAAAAAGCATTTCCTTACCTCAGATTTGCTTCTTTTGCAAATCACTTGAAATCTGTGCCCTCTTGTTCTTGAACCGCATTGTTAGACCGAAAGCTGGACTCTCCTCATGTGGCAATAGCCACCCTGCTGGGCCACTCAATGATACCGTAGAACAACATTTACATAGACTTAATGTACCTAGAACAGCAAGATGGTTTTCCTTGACATTCACCATCTAAGAGCTCTCTTATAACATTCTCAAGGGCAACTAAGGACAGGCAATAAATGCTGGCCCAGGCAGTGGTACAGATGTCCCAAGAGTGAATTAAAAAAAAGAACTTGTTATCATGTTATTGATCCGTCCCCATTTAACATTCAAAGTGGCCAACCATCTCATACTTCAATACTTTACAATCCTTGAATGACAATAACCACTTTTCAATGACTGTATTGTAATAGAGTTGTTTGTTGTGACCAGTCAGATTGACTGCAGACTGACAGAAACTTGCAATTTTATGTAAACCAAAGGAAATGTTCCAAATTGTGAGAGGCATGGATAGGATAAATAGACAAATTTGTTTTCCTGGCGTCGGGGTGTCCAGAACTAGAGGGCATAGGTTTAGGGTGAGAGGGGAAAGATATGAAAGAGACCTAAGGGGCAACTTTTTCACACAGAGGGTGGTACGTGTATGGAATGAGCTGCCAGAGGATGTGGTGGAGGCTGGTACAATTGCAACATTTAAGAGGCATTTGGATGGGTATATGAATAGGAAGGGTTTGGAGGGATATGGACCGGGTGCTGGCAGGTGGGACGAGATTGGGCTGGGATATCTGGTCGACATGGACGGGTTGGACTGAAGAGTCTGTTTCCATGCTGTACATCTCTATAACTAAATGACTGGAGACATTCATTATTCATTAAAGCTATCTAATAAACCAGAAACAGTGGAAAGAAAGTATTTTAAAACTGATACCTCTGTGAGTCGACTCAATAAAGTGCCCTTGCAAATCATAATCCATAGCAATAATAACACAATCGAATCACAGATTCTTGAAGCAAAATCTGGAATTAGATCTGGAATGTGAGCAGTCTTCAATTGATATCCAGAAGTAAAGAAAAATATTCATATCCTATGAAAAAGTGCTTGATTGTGTTTGTCACCAGGAGTTGGTGGATATGTTGCTAAACTGTGACATTGACAGTGGAGCTGTGAGATTTTTTCAGAGTCTGTAACTGAATCAAACGGCAAGCCTGAGTCTCGAAGGATAATCAAACGTGTTTCCAATAAAAGAGGGGAGTACAAAAAGGCTTTGAACTGAGGCCAAACGTATTCAGCCATGACAGAACAAATGGTCAGCGAGTCAGATGATGATAGAAACTGGAGACAAGAACGTAATAAACACGTAGTAGACTGACGGCACAGAGCGACTTCCAGAATCAGGAGAAGCCCGACAGAAAAAAAAGGTGGTAAAGCTCAGCAGATCTGGCAGCATTTGTGGAGAGACATCAGAGTTAATGTTTCAAATCTGGAACTGATGGTAGCTAGGAAAATGTCAGTTTATGTGCAGAAGATAGGGTGGAGGCAGGGGGTAATAAGGAGAAAACAGTAGGTAGGAAAAAAACTACCAAAAAGTGAGAAGAACAGTTGAACAGAGGAGTGGAAAATGATCTGGGTAGGAGGGTGAATGTGGACTGTTAGTGGCTAAGAATCGGTTGTGTAACAGCAGACTATGTGCTAACAAGGTCTGATGTGTGGGGGGCATTGGGGTAAACTCGTCAGAGTATTGTGGATTGAGTGAACTCCAGAAGTTTAGAACATAGATTTAATATGTACACCAAAACCACTAAAACTGCAATAGAAAGAATACATGACAAGAAACAAATTTGAAATGGATGGCATGGCACTGGGACATATCAATACATTTGTCTCCTTTGGATAAATGATGACAGTTAATTACAGATGCGATGCTGAATTTAGAAGGAGGATAGAGAGTCAGAAATAATGTTGTTAAGCTGAAGGGGGTGTGGGAACAGCAAGAAAACATAGACAAAGAAAATACTTTGAACATTTTTCCACTTTCCTGAATGTCTCAGAAATCTGGAATAGGTAAAGATATCAGGAAGAAAATAAGATTCTTTGAAATATAAAGACTAAGACATGAGCTAAAAATTATGTATGCAGACCCTGACAGAAAAGAGGAGTTATTTGAAATTGCATAAAATAATAATAAAATTCTTAAATAGTGACATCCAGAAAAGAAAATGTCAACATTTCAGGCATTTGATCAGAGCTGGATGGCTGGAGAGGTCACTTCGAAAGGACAGCAGCAAGAAGAAACTTTAACTCCGTGTTGGGGGACGGCCATCACAGAGCAGTTATAGATGAGATCCTCAACAAGACAGTGTGGAGTGACCCTCACTGGAACAGTGTGGAGTGACCCTCACTGGGACAGTGTGAGTGACCCTCACTGGGACATTGTGGAGTGACCCTCACCAGGACAGTGCGGAGTGATTCTCACCGGGACAGTGCGTAGTGACCCTCACCGGGACATTGCGTAGTGACCCTCACCAGGACAGTGCGGAGAGACCCTCACTTGGACAGCGCGGAGTGACCCTCACCGGGACAGTGCGGAGTGACCCTCACCGGGACAGTGCGGAGTGACCCTCACCATGACAGTGTGGAGTGACCCTCACCGGGACAGTGCGGAGTGATTCTCACCGGGACAGTGTGGAGTGACCCTCACCAGGACAGTGTGGAGTGACCCTCACCAGGACACTGCGGAGTGACCCTCACCGGGACAGTGTGGAGTGACCCTCACCAGGACAGTGCGGAGTGACCCTCACCGGGACATTGCGTAGTGACCCTCACCAGGACAGTGTGGAGTGACCCTCACCGGGACAGTGTGGAGTGACCCTCACCGGGACAGTGTGGAGTGACCCTCACTGGGACAGTGTGGAGTGACCCTCACCAGGACAGTGTGGAGTGACCCTCACCAGGACAGTG
>NC_057724.1:6345551-6346577 GCF_004010195.1 Chiloscyllium plagiosum
CGGGACAGTGCGTAGTGACCCTCACCAGGGCATTGCGTAGTGACCCTCACCGGGACAGTGCGGAGTGACCCTCATCGGGACAGTACGGAGTGACCCTCATCGGGACAGTGCGTAGTGACCCTCACCAGGGCATTGCGTAGTGACCCTCACCGGGACAGTGCGGAGTGACCCTCATCGGGACAGTGCGTAGTGACCCTCACCGGGGCATTGCATAGTGACCCTCACCGGGACAGTGCGGAGTGACCCTCACTGGGACAGCGCGGAGTGATCCTCACTGGGACAGCGCGGAGTGACCCTCACCGGGACAGTGCGGAGTGACCCTCACCGGGACAGTGCAGAGTGACCCTCACCGGGACAGTGTGGAGTGATTCTCACTGGGACAGTGTGGAGTGATTCTCACTGGGACAGTGTGGAGTGACCCTCACTGGGGCAGTGTGGAGTGATCCTCACTGGGGCAGTGCGGAGTGACCCTCACTGGGACAGTGCGGAGTGATTCTCACCGGGACAGTGCGGAGTGACCCTCAGTGGGGCAGTGTGGAGTGACCCTCACCGGGACAGTGCGGAGTGACCCTCACCGGGACAGTGCGGAGTGACCCTCACCGGGACAGTGTGGAGTGACCCTCACCGGGACAGTGTGGAGTGATTCTCACTGGGACAGTGTGGAGTGACCCTCACTGGGGCAGTGTGGAGTGACCCTCACTGGGGCAGTGCGGAGTGACCTCACTGGGACAGTGCAGAGTGATTCTCACTGGGGCAGTGTGGAGTGACCCTCACTGGGGCAGTGTGGAGTGACCCTCACCGGGGCAGTGTGGAGTGACTCTCACCGGGGCAGTGCGGAGTGACCCACACCGGGACAGTGCGGAGTGACCCTCACCGGGACAGTGCGGAGTGACCCTCACCGGGACAGTGCGTAGTGACCCTCACCAGGGCATTGCGTAGTGACCCTCACCGGGACAGTGCGGAGTGACCCTCACTTGGACAGCGCGGAGTGACCCTCACTGGGACAGCGCGGAGTGACCCTCACCG
>NC_057724.1:6347592-6404360 GCF_004010195.1 Chiloscyllium plagiosum
TGACCCTCACTGTGACAGTGCGGAGTGACCCTCACTGGGACAGCACGGAATGACCCTCACTGGGACAGCGCGGAGTGACCCTCACTGTGACAGTGCGGAGTGACCCTCACTGTGACAGTGCGGAGTGACCCTCACTGGGACAGCGCGGAGTGCCCCTCACTGGGACAGCGCGGAGTGACCCTCACTGGGATAGTACGTAGCTCTAACCTGATCCTTGTTTGACTGTTGCACTAACAGGGGGAAGAAGAGGAACAGTGACTTCGATGACATCAACCATATTCCTTGACCAATCTGATGGAACCAGCACTCTCAGTTTCCCCGAAGATCCCAGTACAATGTAAGTGAACTTGTCATAAATATCCCAGACTGACTGAAACTCAGAATCCCGAAATCATACCGAGACCATCTGTTTGCCTCCTATTTGGTTCTTTGTTTACTGCAAAAGAATTGGAGTATGTATCAGAAATAATTCGGAGATGCTGTTGTTGGACTGGGCTGTACAAAGTTAAAAATCACACAACACCAGGTTATAGTCCAACAGGTTTAATTGGAAGCACACTAGCTTTCGGAGCGACGCTCCTTCATCGGGTGGTTGTGGAGTATAAGATTATAAAACACAGAATTTATAGCAAAAGTTTATAGTGTGATGTAACTGAAGTTATATATTGAAAAAGACCTGGATTGTTTGTTAAGTCTCTCATCTGTTAGAGTGACCACATTGGTTTCAGTTCTTTCATATGTAAATCGCAAAACATTTTTAAATGTTACATTCTCAAGTGCACTTTAACAATTGGCGTCGTGTCGGCCCAGATAATGTATTGAAGGTGGGAGCTTCCCTGTGTGAGATTGCATACAATGGGCAGACTGATTCGAATCTAAAAATCAGATTATGGAAATCTTACTTGGATTCATGCAATTTTTGAACAAAGTAAAATGTAATTCTACAAGTACAAATTCACAACAGAAAGTTATATGTGCATGTGTGCAAGTGGGTGTGTGTGTGTGTTGGGGAGGAGTGTGGTTTATGAGTGTCTGTAAGAGAGTGTGTGCATATGTGTGAGTATAAAGGAGTATAAATCTGTGAGAGGGTGTGTGTGTGAGCATGTGAGAGACTTAGTAAACAATCCAGGTCTTTTTCAACATATAATTTCAGTTACATCACACTATAAACCTTTGATATAAATTCTGTGTCTTATAATCTTATACTCCACAACCACCTGATGAAGGAGCAGCGCTCTGAAAGCTAGTGCTTCCAAGTAAACCTGTTGGACTATAGCCTGGTGTGTGTGTGATTTTTAACTTTGTATCAGAAATAAGCATCCATAAAATTTGATGAATATAGCTCCAAGGCAGCAGGTTTCGAATGAAAAATTGCTCTGTATATTTATCATCATCAATAGAAAGACTATATTTCCAGGGGTGAGGAGGGCTTCTGGTACAGTCTGAGTGAGATAAAGAGTAAAGCTTGTTTGACACTGTTCCATCGAAGACTCCAAGTACAGGCGCAGCGCAGTGTTAAATACAAAAAATGCTCCCTCTACTGTTTTAAACTGAAAGTAAAGTCCCCTCTACATCATCCCCATCAAACACTCCCAGGACAGGGACAGCATGGGATCAGATATAGAGTAAACCTCCCGCTATATTGTCCCCACCAAACTCTCTCAGGACAGGTACTGCATTGGGTTAAATACAGAGTAAAGCTCCTTCTACACTGTCCCCATAAAATACTCCCAGGACAGATACAGCACGGTGTTCAATGCAGAGCAAAGTTCCTTCTACACTGTCCCATCAAACATTCCAAGGATGTGGACAGCACAGAGTTAGATAAAGAGAATAATTCACTTGATACTGTCCCCATCAAACTGTTCCAGAACAGGTACAGCACAATGTACAATGCAGAGTAAAGCTTTGTTTACACTGTCTCCATTAAACACTCGCAGGACAGGGACAGCATGGGATTAGATACAGAGTAAAGCTGCCTCTACACTATCCCCATCAAACACTCCCAAAACAGGTACAACACAGGGTTAGATACAGAGTAAAGCTGCCTCTACACTATCCCCATCAAACACTCCCAAAACAGGCACTGCACAGGGTTAGATACAGAGTAAAGCTGCCTCTACACTATCCCCATCAAACACTCCCAAAACAGGCACTGCACAGGGTTAGATACAGAGTAAAGCTGCCTCTACACTATTCCCATCAAACACTCCCAAAACAGGCACAGCACAGGGTTAGATACAGAGTAAAGCTGCCTCTACACTATCCCCATCAAACACTCCCAAAACAGGCACTGCACAGGGTTAGATACAGAGTAAAGCTGCCTCTACAATATCCCCATCAAACACTCCCAAAACAGGTACAGCACAGGGTTAGATACAGAGTACAGCTGCCTCTTCCCTATCCCCATCAAACACTCCCAAAACAGGTACAGCACAGGGTTAGATACAGAGTAAAGCTGCCTCTACACTATTCCCATCAAACACTCCCAAAACAGGCACAGCACAGGGTTAGATACAGAGTAAAGCTGCCTCTACACTGTTCCCCATCAAACACGCCTAGGATGTGTACAGCACAGGGTTAGATACAGAGTGAAACTTCCTCTATACTGTCCCCCATCAAACATTTCTCCTGGTTTTGCACAGTTAAAAATGATTAATGAGAAGGTTCAGTTTATAGCAGCAGAGAAGTAGTACCAAGGAGTATAGAAACTATAGAGGTGAAATCGGAGCAGCAGCATAGAGGAATAAAGCAAGGAGAACTGAAGTGGTGTTGGGCTGGGAACAAAATACTCCCCATTAAAATGTCTTCAGAAAGAAGAAGGAAAAAGGGAGTGACAGTTATAATCACTAATAAATTATAACGTGCTGCAACAGGAGTGATGCACTAGAATGTTCAAAGTTGCTACCTATTTGCTTTGTTACACACCTCTTTGGGATCTGGTGCCATGTTAGGTGCTGACTAAATCCCACCCCCAACTCATGAGAAGATGATAGAAGAGAAACTCCATATTCAAATTGTAACAAATGTTAAAAATCTTACTCCAAGAATAAGGTGGACATTATCTATTCTGCTAAACTGGAACAGAACATCCTTTGTCAAAGAGAGTGAATATTTCTTAAAATATTAACTTCCTTAATCAACGTGTTTCAAACCAATGAGGAATTAGGCTGTCCTGATCACATTCTGTCAACGAAGTTGAGCATGTGCGGTGAAGGAGAAACATTAGGCAGTAGCGATCATAATATAAATATGACTGAAGTAACTGTAATGAGAGCAGCAAAGAGTCCAAAGCACTCTGTAATGTAGATTGCAAAGTAATCTAGGTCATAATGTTTTGAGATGGTCCAAAAGCAGAGGGATCTGGATATACATAATTTCAAATCCTTGAATTGATAAACTTGTTGAGAGAGTTTGTGGGAAATTTGACTTTGTTAAAATCTGGGATGCAATAACTGATAGAATAGCAGAAGCAGAATCCATGGGAATTTTAATCAATGTTAGTCAGATATTTGAAGAGAGTTTATTTGGAGTGTCATGGGGTAGAAAGCTGGGATGTGAGTTAAATTCAGATAGCACTTCTGCGAAAAGCAAAGACTCAGTCATGACAGGCTGAATGGCCTCTTTCTGTGCTAGAACATTCTAGAACTTTACAATTCTTGTGATACTGAGCCTATCGTTCTAGGTCTTTCTCTGAGAGGTGCGTCATGAACAACTATTTTGGAATTGGACTAGATGCAAAAATATCACTGGAGTTCAACAACAAGAGGGAAGAACATCCGAAAAAGTGCAGGTACAGGATGTCAGTTTCCTGTCTTGGTGGTCTCGTTCTTATGTACTTGGAATGACACTTACAGACAAACTGTGTCAGATTTGGTGCCTGGTGTACAGAGTGTAACACAGACTGAGACAGGTCTGTCCCAGACTCAGTGCCCGGTGTACAGGCTGTAATACAGTGTTATCAGTGTTGTGCATATTACTTCAGCTCACAACAATAGAGACAGAATACATTGGTAACTTGATGAGCAACTGTGCATTTTTTTATCCCCAGGAGCCGGACTAAGAATATGATGTGGTACGGAGTGCTTGGCACCAAAGAACTTCTTCAGAGAACGTACAAGAATTTAGAACAGAGAGTTCACCTGGAGGTATGATGGCCAGTTGCTAGTGCTCCGTGTGATATAAACAGAGGAAGGCTGCTAACACTGGACTGAACATTGGTTGTACATTTACAGACTGGATTGGCCTTAACAAAAACTAGAATCTGGCTAACAGATTGCTCAGATAGAAAAGAGATATTTCTACGTTTGATATGTTCCCTCTCCACAATCTATAAATGATCACAATATTGTAAAAGGCAATATTTTCAGAGCTTTACTTTGCATCTAACCATCTGTACCCATCCATGGAGTATTTCACACAGAGAGTAGAGGGAGGTTTATTCTGTATCTAATCCTGTGCTGTCCCTGTCCTGGGAGTGTGTGATGAGGGCAGTGTCGAGAGAGCTTTACACTGTATCTAACGCCGTGCTGTCCCTGTCCTGGGAGCATTTGATGGGACAGTGCAGAGGAAGCTTTACTCTGTATCTAACCCTGTGCTGTCCACATCCTTGGAGTGTTTGATGTGGCAGTCCATGGAGAGTAATTAGATTAGATTCCCTACAGTGTGGAAACAGGCCCTTCGGCCCAACCAGTCCACACCGACCCTCCGAACAGTAACCAACCCAGACCCATTTACCCCTTCACCTAATACTACAGGCAATTTAGCCTGGCCAATTCACCTAACCTGCACACCTTTGGACTGCAGGAGGAAACCGGAGCACCCGGATGAAACCCACGCAGACACAGGGAGAATGTGCAAACTCCACACAGTCACCCGAGGCCGGAATCGAACCTGAGACCCTGCTGCTGTGAAGCTACAGTGCTAACCACTGAGCCACTGTGCTGGCACGGTGGTACAGTGGTTAGCACTGCTGCCTCACAGCGCCAGAGACCCGGGTTCAATTCCCGCCTCAGCTAACTGTCTGTGTGGAGTTTGCACGTTCTCCCCGTGTCTGCGTGGGTTTCCTCCGGGTGCTCCGGTTTCCTCCCGCAGTCCAAAGATGTGCAGGTTAGGTGAATTGGCCATGCTAAATTGCCTGTAGTGTTAGGTGAAGGGGTAAATGAGTCTGGGTTGGTTACTGTTCGGAGGGTCGGTGTGGACTGGTTGGGCAAAGGGCCAGTAAGTAATCTAATCTAATTGTGTGGGTAGGAATTACACAGAAAGATTGATGCTACTGGCTGCTGGATTCAAGTAGGAGGGAGCTGACCAGATGATATCCAAATGAACCAGGAAAGATAGAAGCAATACTGGGATGATTGGTGAAGTCATAAAGATATAGATAAAAAAGGAAAAACCCGGGATGAATAAGGAAGGACTGATTTGAAAAGCTGAGCTTTGGGGTGAGCAGAAAAGGAATGGGAATAAAGCTGGACTGGGATCATTGTGAAATTGCAGGGTTGAGGAAGACTGGGATGAGGAACAGGATATAGTGAAGGTCTAGCAAGAGGAGTATGTGAGGGAAGCACTGAGATGGTTATGAAGTGGAAAATCTGGGGCTGCACAGGGAGAAAGTTAAAATCCCCTCAACACTTGACATCAGCCTTGCTCTGGAGCCGATATCTCTGCTCTTGTCCTCCACTCAGTTTCATGGGTGGAGCCTCAGAGATTTTTAGCTCACGTCCCAGAACTCTCTCACCTGAACGTTTCATGAGTGACTTATCTCCCAATGTACATCGACTAATTCCCCCTAAAAACCCTTATATCAAAGGCCTACAGTGACCTCACTATTCTGTCCTTCAGTGGGTCAAAAAAGGTAATATTATTCACAGCTCGGAATACAGGAACAGGATGAGGTTGTACAGCCCCTTTAGCCTGTTCTCCCATTCAATTCAATTGTTTGCCTTAAAATTTCATTAAGCCATCTCAGATTCATAACTCTTGGCAGAAATTTTAATCACCAAAAGAACCCATCGATGTCAGTCTTGAAAATTTTTGATTTTGATTAAGTTTGACTTATTATTGTCACGTGTACCTAGATACAGTGAAAAGTTTTGTTTTGCATTCAGTACAGGCAGATCATTACCATACAAAGTGCACTAGGGTAAGAGACCAAACTGTAGAATACCTGCAGGGAAGGTGCACAAAGAGCGAGATCAACATAAAATTTAAAATTTGAAAGATCCATTCAGAAGTCCATTCATAACATAAAAGCTGTTCTTGAAACTGTTGGTACAAGTGTTTAAGCCTTTGTATCTTCCACCTGACGGAAGAGGTTGGAAGAGGTTATATCTGGTGTGGGAGGGGTCTTTGATGATGTTGGCTGCTTTCCTGAAGCAGCAAGAAGTGTAGATGGAAGGTTGGCTTGTGTGACGGACTGGGCTGTGTTCACAACCCTCTGTAGTTTCTTACAGTCCTGAGCAGAGTGGTTGCCATATTAAGCCGTGATGGATGTCAACGGAACCCTAACATCTATTCCCTTTTGGGAGAGAGGTCCAAATTGCCACTGCACTTTGTGTGAGAGAGTGAACATGATGCAGTACTGCAGTACTGCAGTACGTGGCAGATCAGTCTTACAAATCAATTACATAAATGGTTTAAAGAATACAGACGTTATAACACCAACTATTAGCCGTTGGAGTCGAGTATTCAGATCTTGCAGGATTCTGCTGTCTCCATTTTCTTTTTGACTGGGTCTTGTAAAGTTTGATGTCTGAATGTTTCCAGTTGCTGTCCATTCTGATGTGTAGAAGGACATTCCTACAGATTTCTTTCTGTCTTTATGTTACAGTGTGATGGAGTGTCCATCTCACTCCCTAGTCTCCAGGGGCTAGCAGTGCTTAACATCCCCAGTTACGCTGGTGGGATCAACTTCTGGGGAGGAACAAAGGAGAATGATGTGAGTATTTCCATACATTGTGTGGGTCATTTATATATTACACACAGATACAAGTGAATAATATGCACAGACACTGGTGTGACACAGAAATGCACTTAAGCATATAACCCAAGGACTATTCTGTATTTTGCATTTGGACATTCAAACAATTTAACAAGGGAGTCTTCACATCAGAACTCACGATAAAGGCGGAGTATTGATATCTCCCAATAGGGTATGCTTGAGCATCATGTACATATACAGTAATGACCAGCAATTGTTGTGGAAGGAAGTTTAATCTGGATGAAAATTTCTTTTCAGTATATTAGTGAGTCTTAGTGAAATAGCAAATTAGGATTTAATAATTTCATTTTGAGGCTGGTTTTGGAGGTTTCTCTTGGAGTACAGTGAATAATTAGGCAGTGTCTTGTTCTCCATAAACATGCAGGCACGGCCTAGTTTCTGTCTGGAATGTTACAAAATCTGAGGATAGGCAGAGTTGGTATTCCCCTCATAGTTAGGTAGTACACTGACACTCAGTACTGAACAGATAAGAACCAGGCAGTGAGATACAGGGAGAGAAGGAAGCTGCTTTCTAATTGGATTTCAGGAAACACCAGCTTCTTCAAAAGGGGAAAACTAGGAACAGGAAGCATCATTGGCATGGGTCAGGCATTGCTGAGGCAGGGAGCTGGGAGATTGTGATGGGAGAATGATGCACAAACACAGAATGGTTCAGGCACAGGTGCAGGGCAGCAGTTAAGGAAGGGGCTGTCACAGTCCCAGACATCGGTTCTGGAGTCTAAGCCAAGCATTCCAGTAACCCGTTGCTTTTGTTCCAGAATTATGGGGCACCATCCTTCGATGACAAGAAGCTGGAGGTTGTGGCCGTGTTTGGCAGCATCCAGATGGCGGTTTCCAGGGTCATCAATCTGCAGTATCACCGGATAGCCCAGGTGGGTCTGGGAGAAGGGGCAGTATTATGGGACAGGACAGATGGGTCTGGGGGAAAGGACGGTATGATGGGACAGGACAGGTGGGTCTGGGAGAAGTGGGAGGTATTATGGGACAGCACAGGTGGCTCTAGGAGAAGTGGGAGGTATTATGGGACAGGACAGCTGAGTCTGGGAGAAGGGGGAGGTATTATGGGACAGGGCAGGTGGGTCTGGGAGAAGGGGGAGGTATTATGGGACAGGACAGGTGGGTCTGGGAGAAGAGGCATGTATTATGGGAGAGCACAAGGGAGTCTGGGAGAAGGGGGAGGTATTATGGGACATGACAGGTGGGTCTGGGAGAAGGGGCAGTATTATGGGACAGCACAGGTGGGTCTGGGGGAAGGGGCAGTATTATGGGACAGCACAGGTGGGTCTGGGGGAAGGGGCAGTATTATGGGACAGCACAGGTGGGTCTGGGAGAAGCGGGAGATATTATGGGACAGCACAGGTGGGTCTGGGAGAAGGGGGAGATATTATGGGAGAGCACAAGCGTGTCTGGGAGAACGTGCAATATTACGGGACAGCAAAGGGGAGTCTGGGAAAATGGGTGCTATTATGGCATAGCCTGGGAGAGTCTGGGAGAAATTGCAGTATTTTGGGACGTTCTGTGCCAGTTAGAGAATGTTGATATGGGAGTGTAGAGGCGTCCATGCTTGGCTCAAATTGTTTTTGTTTAGCAAAGTTCATGTCACTCCACCTTCATGCCAACATGCTCCCAATGATTTGTGGTATATTGGTGCTTCTTCAAGCAGCTGGAGCTGTTTAAACCATATGGTTTCATTTAAATTATTAGGTGATTCATGTCATCCTCAGGCAATGGGAAAGCATTTGACATTATGTCCCCAAAATACACATAACCATTCTTTCTATGACTATCTGGGAATGTAAGTTTTTTTGCAATGTTAAAGTTTGAAGAATTTTAAATTGCTTGCTGGATTTCCTCAGGTGAAGTTCAGCACCAGAATGTATCTGCCTTAGGGGTTTGTATGTTGTCGTTTGTTCTCATTCTCATTCCTCAATTCCATTTAATCTCCCTCAATCAATGTAAGCTCTAAGAAGAGTATAAATATGCTTCCTTTCTCTACTTCCTTCAAAACTATGAAGGGTAGTGAATTCATAGGGAGAAACAGTTTTCAGTGACACTAAGGCCCATAACCAGAAGGAAATAGATTTAATAAATTTGAGAAAAGAACCAAGTGTGAGAGGACAGGAGTTATTTTTACACAGCCATCGACACATACAGTGCAGAAAAGGCAGTTCAGCCCATCAGGTCTGCACTGACGATAAGGACCACTAAAGGCACGCTAATTGCAATTTCCTGCACTTGTCCCATACCCTTGAATGTTATGATATTCCAAGTGCTCATCCAAATATTTTTTAAAGGTTGTAAGGTTACCCTCCCAGGCACTCACCACCCCCTGAGTGAAAAGCTTTTTATAGGGGGAGATATTATGGGACAGCACAGGTGGGTCTGGGAGAAGCGGGAGATATTATGGGACAGCACAGGTGGGTCTGGGAGAAGCGGGAGATATTATGGGACAGCACAGGTGGGTCTGGGAGAAGCGGGAGATATTATGGGACAGCACAGGTGGGTCTGGGAGAAGCGGGAGATATTATGGGACAGCACAGGTGGGTCTGGGAGAAGGGGGAGATATTATGGGACAGCACAGGTGGGTCTGGGAGAAGCGGGAGATATTATGGGACAGCACAGGTGGGTCTGGGAGAAGGGGGAGATATTATGGGAGAGCACAAGCGTGTCTGGGAGAACGTGCAATATTACGGGACAGCAAAGGGGAGTCTGGGAAAATGGGTGCTATTATGGCATAGCCTGGGAGAGTCTGGGAGAAATTGCAGTATTTTGGGACGTTCTGTGCCAGTTAGAGAATGTTGATATGGGAGTGTAGAGGCGTCCAAGCTTGGCTCAAATTGTTTTTGTTTAGCAAAGTTCATGTCACTCCACCTTCATGCCAACATGCTCCCAATGATTTGTGGTATATTGGTGCTTCTTCAAGCAGCTGGAGCTGTTTAAACCATATGGTTTCATTTAAATTATTAGGTGATTCATGTCATCCTCAGGCAATGGGAAAGCATTTGACATTATGTCCCCAAAATACACATAACCATTCTTTCTATGACTATCTGGGAATGTAAGTTTTTTTGCAATGTTAAAGTTTGAAGAATTTTAAATTGCTTGCTGGATTTCCTCAGGTGAAGTTCAGCACCAGAATGTATCTGCCTTAGGGGTTTGTATGTTCTCGTTTGTTCTCATTCTCATTCCTCAATTCCATTTAATCTCCCTCAATCAATGTAAGCTCTAAGAAGAGTATAAATATGCTTCCTTTCTCTACTTCCTTCAAAACTATGAAGGGTAGTGAATTCATAGGGAGAAACAGTTTTCAGTGACACTAAGGCCCATAACCAGAAGGAAATAGATTTAATAAATTTGAGGAAAGAACCAAGTGTGAGAGGACAGGAGTTATTTTTACACAGCCATCGACACATACAGTGCAGAAAAGGCAGTTCAGCCCATCAGGTCTGCACTGACGATAAGGACCACTAAAGGCACGCTAATTGCAATTTCCTGCACTTGTCCCATACCCTTGAATGTTATGATATTCCAAGTGCTCATCCAAATATTTTTTAAAGGTTGTAAGGTTACCCTCCCAGGCACTCACCACCCCCTGAGTGAAAAGCTTTTTATTTCCCAAATTCCCTCTGAATCTCTTGCCCCTTACCCTAAAACTATACCCCCTCATGATTGACCCCTTAACCGAGGGGTGCAGCTGTTCTGTGTTAACCATATTGGTGGTAATCTCATTTACCCCAATTATGTCTCCCCTTAGTCCTCTCCCCTCTAAAGAAAACAATCCAAGCCTATCTAGTCTCTCCTTAAAACTCAATTTCTCCATCCCAGGCAACATCCTGGTGAATTTCCTCTGTAAACCCTCTAGTGCTATCACATTCTTCCTGTAGTGAGGTGACCAGAACTGCACACAGTACTCCAGCTGTGGTCTGACCAACATTCTGTACAACTTCAACATTACCTCCTTGCTCCAATACTCGATGGCATAACTGATGAAAGCAAGTGTTTCATATGTCTTCTTAACTATCCTATTCATGTGCTCTGTTGACTTCAGGGATCTGCGAATAATTACCTCAAGGTCCCTCTGTTCCTCTAACCTCCCCAGCGTCCTGCCATTTGTTAAATACTCTCTCATCTTGTTTCTCCTTCCGAAGTGCATCATCTTACAATTAGCAGGTTAAATACCATTAGCCACTGGTCTGTCCATCTGACTGAGCCATCTACATCTTACTAACATCATCTTCACCAGTAGTCACCCTACCAATGTGGGTGGCACGGTGGCACAGTGGTTAGCACTGCTGCCTCACAGCGCCAGAGACCCGGATTCAATTCCTGCCTCAGGCAACTGCCTGTGTGGAGTTTGCACATTCTCCCCAGTGTGCTCCGGTTTCCTCCCACAGTCCAAAGATTGGCAGGTCAGGTGAATTGGCCAGGCTAAATTGCCCGTAGTGTTAGGTGAAGGGGTAAATGTAGGAGAATGGGTCTGGGTGGGTTGCGCTTCGATGGGTCGGTGTGGACTTGTTGGGCTGAAGGGCCTGTTTCCACACTGTAAGTAATCTAATCAATCTCGCAAACTTGCTTAACATTCCTCCACATTTTCAACCGTATCACTTATGTACAGAGGAACCTTGATTATCTGGCATTCGAATATTGGATTATCCGGCAAGATCACAAGGTCCCGATGTTCGATGAAATGATGTTATCCGGCATTCGATTATCCAAAATTCGATTAACTGAACGAAATACTCCCTGCCCATGTCCTTCGGATAATCGAGGATCCTCTGTACATAACAAACAAATAAGGGTTCCAGAACTGATCCTTGTGCTACACCGCTGGACACCAGCCTGCGGTCAGTCGAACAGCCTTCTATCATTCCACTTTGTGTTCTATTGGGAAACCAGTTTCTGATCCATCTCGCCAAATTTCCCTGCATTTGGATTGCACCGCCTGTGGTGGTGGTAGAAACAGACTCAATGGCAGCTTTTAAAAGAGAATTGGGTAAGTACTTATAAAATAAATACTTTGTTGGTTGAAAGGAATAGACAAGTGGCATGGAACTAATTGGATAGCTTAACGAATGATTTAGCACAGGCATGATGGGCTGAATGACATCCTTCCATGTTGAATGAATTTGATTTTCCGAAGATGAAGGCTTGTTTTGAATTTCCTGCCTTGTAGTGTCGTATGGTGAAGATTACCATCAGTGGGGATGAGGGAGTGCCAGTTCAGGTGGATGGTGAAGCCTGGATCCAACCTCCAGGAATTATCAAGATACAACATAAGAACAGGGCCCAAATGTTAACAAGAGACAGGGTGAGTATTCAGGACTGTCGTCACTGTTGTTTTTAACCCATATATGCAGCATTCAGATAGCTTGTAGAGTGCTGGTGGGGATTGCGATCATTCCTGATGTGCACCGAGTGG
This sequence comes from Chiloscyllium plagiosum, assembly GCF_004010195.1. NCBI lineage: Eukaryota > Metazoa > Chordata > Chondrichthyes > Orectolobiformes > Hemiscylliidae > Chiloscyllium > Chiloscyllium plagiosum. The sequence goes on from NC_057724.1 coordinate 6,360,012, forward strand.
GATTTCTGTCGAGGTGGCAGCAGTGAGGTGTGCAAAGCCCTGAGCAGAGTCATGATGGTAATTGGGCAACTGAGTTTTGGGATCCTTATTAATGCTGCTGTTGTGTGAAACCTTGGTTTATCATCAAATGCGTGTACAGCTCAGTGTGAGAAGTGAACAATGAGAGTAAGTATACCCTTACTGGTAAGAGTGGAGGGGTGGAAAGATCCAGGGCTAGTGATGTAAAATCCTTTAAAGCTTGCACTTAGTTTTATCAACTTTAGTTATGGAGTCATAGAGTCACACAGTATGGAAACTCCGGTCCCCAACCAGTCCATGCTGACCATAATCCCAAACTAAACTGGTCCCATCAGCCAGCACTTGGCCCATATCCCTCTGAACATTTCTTATTCATGTACTTATCCAAATGTCTTTGCATAACATCCATCACTTCCTCTGGAAGTTCACTCCAGCCACACTCTGTGTAAGAAAGTTGTCCCTCATGTCTTTCCTAAATCTCTCTCCTCTCACCTTAAAGTACATGCCTCCTATTCTTGAAATTCCCCCATTCTAGGGGAAAGATACCCACCATTTACCTCACCTATACCTGTCATGATTTGACAAACCTCTATAAGGTTATATCTCCACCCCCTCTGCTCCAGTGAAAAGAAAGAGTTGAATGTATTTTAGGTTATTCCATTACCTGGTATCCAACTGCCCCATCCCCACTGTCCATCCTGTCCACATATCTCACAGGGAATGTCAAGAATTTGGGAGAGGTCAAAAAGGTGGAGGGTTAGGAGATTAGGCGTAATCTTAATGAAGGGACAATAAGACTATTTTTGTCTCTAACTGTGATATGTTCATCCTCATGGTATCCTGCGCTTTTGGAAACCAATTGGATGAGTTTTTACCTAAAAGGACAATTCTTGACTCTGACTAGAAATAATCTTTACTCCCCACCTGCAATATTTTTATTAAAAAACGTTCAAAGCAAATGAGAAAACACATGCATTATTTAAGGTTGCCGGATGCTTTTTCATCTCTAAGGAGTAAAGATAAATGTTGAAAGGTTGACACTTTCAGTGACAGAGCGGGTGGAAAAAGGCAGTGAGGCTTAATACACAGCAGCATTGAGCTTTCACGTGAGGTTAAAATGCTTGTTTGGAAAATTACTCGAGGGATATGGAACAAATGATGCAGAAAGGAGGGGAACAATGCAGATGAAGCACGATTTAGGGTGAATGATGAAGAGTGTAGAATGAACCCTGTCACATGTACCTGTACATCAAATGTGTGTACTCAGGAAGGATAAAGGAGGACATTGGATTAAATATTCTGACCCATGGCAACCCGATGTTGGAATGTTTTAGCAAAGGAGCTACTGAGGTAAAGACAAGAACATTATTCGTAAAAGAAGAGGAAATGAGAAAAAGGAAAGGAGAGAAATACCTTTGTTACGTTGATGGTAGTTTCTTTACAGAGAAATGTATGTAGGAAGCTCTGAAATGTTACGGCTAACCCCTTGTGGGTTCTTCGCATGTTCCTCTTCAGGCCTTTGAAAGCACTTTGAAGTCTTGGGAAGACAAACGGAAAGGAGACTCCCTGAGACAGGTGACTCGGGCCCGCCTGAGCTCTCAGCAGTCCATGGAATTTCTCACGGAGGACGAGATGGCTGAGATGCAGCAGTTTGCACAGTCAGCAGAAACACTGATCAACAGGTAGGTATCATGATTCGAAAAGTTTCCGTCACCGGCTAACATTGACAGGATTCATTAACCATCCCATCACTTCCGTTAGTAAGTTTCGAATGAGTATTCATTATCAATATGAGAAGAGTCGCAGGTGGATAGTGGTCTGCTTTCCTTTATTGGTCAGAGTATTGAGTACAGGAGTTGCGGCTGCACAGGACATCGGTTAGGCCACTAACCGTGCAATTCTGGGCAATTGGATAATAGAACATAGAACATAGAACAGTACAGCACAGAACAGGCCCTTCAGCCCACGATGTTGTGCCGACCACTGATCCTCATGTATGCACCCTCAAATTTCTGTGACCATATGCATGTCCAGTAGTCTCTTAAATGTCCCCAATGACCTTGCTTCCACAACTGCTGCTGGCAACGCATTCCATGCTCTCACAACTCTCTGTGTAAAGAACCCGCCTCTGACATCCCCTCTATACTTTCCTCCAACCAGCTTAAAACTATGACCCCTCGTGTTAGTCATTTCTGCCCTGGGAAATAGCCTCTGGCTATCGACTCTATCTATGCCTCTCATTATCTTGTATACCTCAATTAGGTCCCCTCTCCTCCTCCTTTTCTCCTTTTCAGAGTACATTAATATTCTGGGAGGTCATGGTGCAGCTGTACAGGACATTGGTTAGGCCACTTTTGGAATATTGCTTCCTATCAGAAGGATGTTGTGAAACTTGAAAGGGTTCAGAAAAGATTTACAAGGATGTTGCCAGGGTTGGAGGATTTGATCTATAGGGAGAGGTTGAATAGGCTGGGGCTGTTTTCCCTGGAGTATTCCCTGAGGAGTGACCTCATAGAGGTTTATAAATTATGAGAAACATGGATAGGGTAAATAGGCAAAGTCTTTTTCCTGGGGTAGGGGAGACCAGAACTAGAGAACATAGGTTTAGGGTGAGAGGGGAAAGATATAAAAGAGACCTAAGGGGCAACTTTTTCACGCAGAGAGTGGTGTGTGTATGGAATGAGCTGCCAGATGAAGTACAATTGCAACATTTAAAAGGCATCTGGATGGGTATATGAATAGGAAGGGTTTGGAGGGATATGGGCCGGGTGCTGGCAGGTGGGACTAGTTTGTGTTGGGATATCTGGTCGGCATGGACAAGTTGGACTGCAGGGTCTGTTTCTAAGCTGTACATCTTTATGACAAAGCCAGTACAGTTAAGGATGCTCATTACTCACCCACTATCATTTACAAAATTTATGGATCATCTACTCATTATCAAACATGAGATTCATCAATCAGCCACTATCATTAACAATGCTCATCGATCACGCCATCCACTTTTGTTCACAATATACATTGATCACCCACACACTATCATTAATGAGATTCATTAATTATCCACCCACAGTCAGACCCATCTCTGCGAAGGTCTTGACTTTCACTGATGTGCCATGAAGAAAGCAATGGATTGGGAGAAACCCATTTGCGTGTAGGAATTAAATAAGGTTGTGTTTGGGGCCTGGCCAGTGTCACAATTTACTGATTGGGAATGTTTCTTTCCAATTGCCCTGAGCTGTGAGATCCTTGGCTCAAGGCATTGACTATTTTTTTTATTGAGAAACGAATGCAGGCCAAAAGAAAGAGATGGAAATTCAGGAAATCATCAAAGACAGGTCAAATATATGTGAAACTGAACATTGCTGTGAAGGATCACAGTCTACTCCGAAAGATCATGGGAAAGGTCAGTGCCTACAGCGCAAGATAACACCAGGGGAAAGGAGGAGGGGATAAGGGAAGGGGTATAGGGAAAGATAGTCTATATCGCCAAATGCCGTCAGGGCAAGGACCAAAGCCCGGCAGTTTGAGACATCTCCTGAAATCTGATAGAGTCAGACGTTATGGCAATGCCTTTAGTGCAGAGTGCAGTGCAATGAGTCACAACATCTGTGCAGGTCGGAGGCAGAATGATCAAGGCCCTTCCTGATGAAGGGCACCTGCCCAAAATGTCGATTCTCCTGCTCCTCGGATGCTGCCTGACCTGCTGTACTTTTCCAGCACCTATCTACTCTTGACTCTAATCTCCAGCATCTGCAGTACCCACCTCTGCCCAGAGGCAGAATATATCAGGTAAGACTTTGGTGACTGAAGGCAACAAGAGAGAAAGCTTGGAACAGCAGTACATTTAATAATCAGGAATTATCGTTGAGGTGAGAGAAGGTCAGCTATCCAAAAAATGAACAGTTTCTGAGGTACTCCAGAGCTACTTTCAGTGAGACCGTTACATTCTCCAGCTGATTAATGCTGAATATCTTCTAGTGACAGTATGAGATTACCCCATTCTTTCTGTTTTACAGGATCCACCATGCAGCTGAGAGACAGAAGATCATTGAGCAGGAGTTGGCCCATGCAGTCAATGGATGCTCCCATGTACTTAGTGAAGTCTTGCCAAAGCAAAATACTCCTGAGGTAAGTTAGCTTTATTTAATTTCCCCCCAGCTCCAAATACTGAGACTATGATTCCTGGAATGGGGTAATGTCCCTTCAATGGGTTTGATAAGCTCCACTTTGATCCATCACAAGTCAGCCCAGGGAGAAGGTCTTCAAACAACATCAGGAGTTATGACCAATGTGTAAAGTAAGCTGCTTCTGCACTATCCCATCAAACATCGTCAGGAGGAAATGGTTCATTCATTCATGGGATGACAGGACTGACATATGTAGAGAGACTGGATTGATTCAGATTGTATTACTTGAGTTTAGAAGAATGGGGAGGATGGTGGGTTGAGCTCATAAAAACCTAAAAAATTCTAACGAGACCAGACAGGGTAAATGTAGGAAGGATGTTTTCAATGGCCGGGGTTTACAAAACCAGGAATCATAGTCTAAGGATGCAAAGTAGACCTTTTAGGAGTGAGGTGAGAAGAAATATCTTCACCTAGACATTGGGGAGTCTGTGGAATTCTCTGTCGCAGAAAGCGGTTGAGAGCAAAGCATTGAATGTTCTCGAGAAGGAGTTGGGTATAGTTCTTAGGGCTAAAGGGGTCAAAGGAAACAGGAACAGGATACTGTGTTGGATGCTCAGCCATGATTAGATTAGATTACATTACAGTGTGGAAACAGGCCCTTCGGCCCAACAAGTCCACACCGACCCGCCGAAGCGAAACCCACCCATACCCCTACATTTACCCCTTACCTAACACTACGGGCAATTTAGTATGGCCAATTCACCTGGCCCTGCAACTATGAGGCAGCAGTGCTAACCACTGTGCCACCGTGCCGCCTTACTCTGCCATCTTATTGAATGGCAGAGTAAGGTAAAGGACTACTTCTGCTCCTATTTTCATGACTTCTACTTATCATCAATGACTCAATGGATTAGGTTTTCACTCCTGATTTAAGGCACCCACCTTGCGAGAATAGGCCCCCAGATGGTGGGAACTTCATTCTGACAGGGAGATGTGTGGGCAGAATGGAGTCAGACAAGCCAACCCAGGCCTAGATGAACGGCAGTCACATGCTATAGAAAACAGAGAGTTGGGATAAAGGGGGCATTTAGGGTGGGAATCAGTGCTGAGGCCACAATTATTTACAATATATATGAAGGACCTGGCTGAGAAAAAAAAACTTGTAGATGACAGAAAAAATAGGTGGGGTGGCATGTGGTGATGATGATACAAAGAGTCTACAGAAGAATATACACAGGTTATACAAGGGGCAAATACTTGGCAAATGGAATGCAATGTGGGGAGGTATGAGATTATGTGCTTTGCCAAGAAGAATAGAGAAGCCAAATATTATTTAAATGGAGAAAGATTGCGGAAAGCTACTGAACAGAGGGATTTGGGGGCCGAGTCATGAAAAGTTAGTATTCAAGTTCAGCAGAAGACCAAATGCCATGTTGGTTTTTCTTTCAAAGTGAACACAATATTAAAAAATTGGGAAAAGGAAACAGAAAAAAACTGTGGATGCTGGGAATCAGAAACAAAAATGGAAATTGCTGGAAAAACTCAGCAGATCAGGCAGCATCTGTGGAGAGAAAGCAGAGTTAACGCTTCAGGTCCAGTGACCTTTTTTTAGAACTTCTTGTGAAGATTGGTCACTGGACCTGAAATATTAACTTCTGCTTTCTCTCCACAGATGCTACCTGACCTGCTGAGTTTTTCCAGCAATTTCTGTTTCTTTTTCTGATAAAATTTGGAAGACCTTGCTAAAATAATACAAGCCACTAATTGGGCCACAGCTTGAATACTGTGAACAGCTTTGAGCCCCGTGACAAAGGAAAGATGTATTGCCATTGGAGGCAGTCCTGAGGCAGTTTAGTAGGTGGATACTGGGTATGGAGGGGCCTGTTATTTGAGGAGAGGTTGAGTGGGTTGGACCTGCACTCACTGGAGTTTAGAAAAATGCAAGGCAAACTTTTTGAAGCATACAAGATTCTTGTGGACTTGATAGAGTAGATGCAAAGACATTATTTCCCCTTGAGAGTGTGTTTAGGACCAGAGGGCAGAATCTCAGAATAAGGGATTGCCCCTTTTAAACAGAGATGAGTGGGAACCTTTTCTCTCAGAGGACAGTGAATCTGTGGAATTCTTTTCTACAGAAGGCTATCAAGGTCGGGCCACTAAGTGTATCCAAGGCAGGAATAGAAAGATTGTTAATCAGTAAGGAATTAAAGGTTCCTCCGGGTGCTCTGGTTTCCTCCCACAGTCCAAAGATGTGTAGGTTAGTTGAATTGGCCAAGCTAAATTGCCCAATGTGTTCAGGAATGTGTAGGTTAGGTGCAGTAGTCAGGGTTAAATGTCAAGTAATTGGGTAGGGGAATGGGTCTGGGTGGGTTACTCTTTGGAGGGTCGGTGTGAACCTGTTGGGCCGAATGGTCTGTTTCCACACTGTAGGGGTTCTATGATCTATGAAAGGTTATGGGGGATTGGTAGGAAAGTGGGGTTAAGGATTCGCAAATCAGCAATGATCTTATTGAATGGCAGAACAGACGCAATGGGCTGAATGGCCTACTTCTGCTTCTACAAATTATGCTCTTTAAAGGCCTGTACTAGCTCATTAGGACTTTGTCCTATTTGTTTTGTTAAATATTTACCTTTCTATCCTTCATGCCTAACACCCACTCAATCTGGCAAAACATGCTAACACATGACAATGTGTAGCCTCTCATAACTCTTCGACCAACTTAGTGTCAACTCATGCCAACCCATTCTATCTGACTACCATCTTTTTCCCTTATAGGTTACATGCTAATTCATCCAGTCTCTACCAATGTTTGATGTCAGGGGCCATACTGAGACCAAATTAAATTCTAAATACAAATCACAGTGCTCATTACATTCATGAAAGCACATTCAAAACATTTAAATTCCCTTAAGTAGTTAATCTGGTATAAAAATAAATATTTATATTCAGAACTTGACAACAAAAACAGCTAATCCTTTAAACACTTCTGAGTGTCAATCAGACTGTGTACCTACAGACAGTACCTCCTCCCACTGAGATATAGATAGGCTGAGATAACAACCAAGCATTCATATTACTGTAATTATGTCACTTAGAGATTATGTCAACAAACAACCATTATTGAATTGAATTAAATTTATTGTCACGTGTACCGAGGCACAGTGAAAAGCTTTGTGTTGTGAGCAACACAGGCAGATCTCAGAGTTAAGTAGCATAGATAAGTAAATAATAAGTAAACAAAAACACAGGTACAGGCGAATGTTAAGAGTCTGTGAGTCATAGTTACTAGTAACTTTAAAAGTATACTATTACGTATGAAGAGAGTAGAATGATTGTAGGAAATTGGAAACTTAGATCTGCATGCAGGAGCTCGCAAGGAATCGACCATATCTGGTGCCAAAGAATTCTATTTCAAATCCCCCGGGTATGAACAGGCTTTTCTTTTCAATTTTAAAAGCCATTTTAGAAACTTTGCATTGTCATAGTTCTACAGACATTATCTATCTTCAAACAGCACCTTCTGTGACCTATCTAATGATCTATAACTGCCACATTACAGGGTAAAGTTTTTACGCCAGCACTGAGTGCAAATCTCCTTTCTGCATTCAAGATTCCCATATGTTCCCTGCCCCCCCACCTGTACAGGTAGAAATATAGCCTGCCTAAAATGGTCAGTACTCCCAAATATGAGATGTCTGTGAAAATCCATACTGTGCTTCCATGACAGATATATCATTGGTGATGTATATTTTCGAATCACCCTGTTCAGAAGTGTTATTACACATCTCTGGAGTACACCTGAGTCCAATGGGCTCAGAGCTAGGAATGCTACAACAGTGCCACAGGACCTTCTCTACTCTGTTTGATTAGCAAATGCAAAGAAACTCTGCTCAGGACTCATCAACTAACTTCAAAATACTGCACATTCGTTATTATTTAGTTGCAAGTAATAAATTTAATTGAAACCAAGTTTGAGCTTGTTTGCACTGCCTTTGGAAAGTCCATCCGGCTCCCTTATGCCAATTTGGGATACACGGGAAAGAGAGGATTTGCACTCTGGCTTCGGTCTGTTTGGAGTCCGATTGCGCATTCTGGGAAGGAGCACTTTGCCAGTTTTCTTCCCTTCTTCCACAGGTAGTGCCTTGTGAACTGCAATGGACAGCAGCCCCTCATAGAATCCCTACAGTCTGGAAGCAGGTCATTCAGCTCATCAAGTCCACATCTACCCTATCCCACCCAGACCTCCCCCACCCCACCAACCCTTTCCCTGTAACCCTGCATTTCCTCTAGCTAATCCACCTAGCTTGCATATCCTTGGACATTATGGGCAGTTTAGCCTGGCCAATCCACCTAACCTGTGCACCTTTGGACTGTGGGAGAAAGCCAGAGCACCCAGAGGACATGGAGAATGTGCAAACTCCACACAGTCGCCCACGGCTGGAATTAAACACTGAGCCACCATGCCACCTGATCTTTGTAAACACAATGATGGATACCTCTGCCTTCTGGTCCCATAACTTGGTTTTGTGTTTCTTTCAGGCTATGAGCAGGAATGCAGTTGTGGATGTCTTCAGTAGTGTAAAAGCCCTGTGCACAGAGACAAAGGCGCTTCTCGATGGGAAATTACTGGTACGTGAGCTAGATCTGCCAATACGAGCCACTGATCAACACGCTACTCATTCAGATCATTTACTTGGTCTTGAATATCATTGTTATTTGCAGGAGATTGCTGTGGGTAAATTTCTTGCAACAATTTCAATAATACGATGAGAACTCTATGCTAGGAGTATTTCCCAGTTGCCAGATATCCTGAATTTCTGATGAATTGGAGATTCCTTTTGACTGAACAATAAGGAGACTGAAGACACTATCTTCAGCTCAAGCCATAAGTGTCTTTCCCTCGCCATCAATTCCATCCCCCTTCCCAGCAATTGTCTGAGACTAATCGCAGACTATTTGCTCCTTCAATCTCATAACACCCCAATGAATGAGCCTCCCACCGCATGTCGTTGTCAGAGATTTGCCCTGCGTAGTTCCAGCTTGAAATCAGAACTCAACAGAGGGTGATGGTCAAGGTGCGTTTCTGTGACTGAAAGCCTGTGACCAGTAGGATTCCACAAGGATCAGTATTCGGGCCCTTGCTGTTCATGCTAGATAAGTAATTTATATACAAACAGAGGAGGGTTGTTGAATAAGTTCACAGATAATATGAAAATTAACGGGATGGTACTAGTGAGGAGTATAGCCTTAGATGACAGGAGGATATGGAGAGTCTGGTCAGAAGAGCTGATCGATCCCCGATGGAATTCGATCTGGACAAGTGTGGGGTGATGCACTTGGGCAGGACAAAGAAGGCAAGGGAATACATCCAGGCATAGAGTTATAGAGCATGGAAACAAACCTTTGGTCTAACTCATCTGTGTCAACCAGGTATCCTAAAGCGATCTAGTCCCATTTGCCAGCATTAGACCCCGATCCCCCGATCCACATGACGAACAGTAGAATCCTGGAAAGCATCATGCATCAGAGGTACATGGAGGGATGTATTTAAGACTTTAAGACATCAGAACAGTTGGACAATGTGGTTAAGAAGACAAATTGTTTACTTGCCTTTATTGGTTGAGGCATCACATTTAAGAGAAGGGAGGTTATATTGGAACTGTATAAGATGTTGAGTAAGCTACAATAGTATGCTGTTTTGGAATGCACATTACAGGAGGGGTATGATAGCACTGAAGAGGATGCAGAGGAGATTTACCAGCTTGTTGTCTGGGCTGGAGAGTTTCAGAGGTATATAAAATTAAGAGCTGCATGGATAGAGTAGACAGGAAGGAACTGTACATTAGGTAGAAGACTAACCAGAGAGCATACGTTTAAGGTAAAGGGCAGGAAGTTTAGAGGATATGTGAGGAGAAACCTTTTCACCCAATGATTGCCAGGGAAAGAGTAGGAAGAATTTACCAAGGAAAGAGTGGGGCCCAAGAGAGACCAAAGAGGTAATATATGTAGAGCCAGAGGATGTGGGTGAGGTCTTAAATGAATATTTCTCATCTTTATGTTCAAAGGAAAAAGACATTGTAGCTGTGAATATCAGTTAGAATAGTCATGATCGAGAACACATTATGATAAATAAGGAGATTATTCGACGTTTTAAAAGGCATGCATCCCAGGTTGCTATAGGAGACAAGGACAGAGAATGCTGGAGTCCTGGCGAAGATATTTAATACTTTGTTGGCCACAGGTGAAGTGCCAGGTGACTGGAGTATAACTAGTGTGGTTCCCTTGTTCAAAAAGGACAACAGGGATAGGGCAGGTAATTACAGACCAGGCGAAAGTGAGGACTGCAGATGCTGGAGATCAGAGACAAGATTAGAGTGGTGCTGGAAATGCACAGCAGGTCAGGCAGCATCCTGGGGTAAGGTGGGGGGAGGGGAAATGAGGAAACTGGTGAAGTCCAGTCAGTTTGACGTCAGTGTTAGGGAAATTATTGAAAAACATTCTGAGGGATAGGATTCATCCTGAAAAAGTCAGGAGGTGGACAGGTATGGTCAGCATGGACTTGTCAGAGGGAGATTCTGTGACTAATTTAGTCGAATTTTTTGAAAGGTTAACTAAATATATTGAGGGCAGTGCAGTTGATGTGATTTATATGGGCCTCAGTAGGGTCTTTGTCAAGGTCCCATGTGGAAGATTATTCCAAAAGATAATATCCCATGGGATCCAAGGGAGGTACGAAAACTGGATCCAAATTGATTTGTAAACAGGAATGATAGGGTGATAATGGAGGAATGATTTTGTGATTGGAAGCCTGTGACCAGTGGGATTCAACCTGGGATTTTTTTGTTATGTACATTAACAACTTGAATGTGAATGCAGAAAGTATAATTACTGAATTTGCAGATGACAGGGAAATCGTTAGTATTGTTGATAGTGGTGAAGTTGAGCTACAGTCTGATATTGAGCAGCTGGTAAATTGGGCAATGTAATGGCAGATGGAATTTAATCCTAGTTAGTGTGAGGAGATGCATTTTGGGAGATAATAAGGGAAGGAGATACATAATGAATGCTATGTCTCTAGGGACTACTGAGTAAAAAAGGGACTTTGGTGTACAAGTCCATAGATCCCTGAAGATATCAGCACAGATGGTCAGTGTGGCAGAGAAGGCATATGGAATGTTTGTCTTCATTAGCCATGGGGTAGAATATAGGAGCAAGAAAGTCTTATTACAACTTTATAAAACATCATATGGCTACAGATGGAAACTGTGTGCAATTCTAGTCACTACACTACTGGAGGAATTAGATTCCTTACAGTGTGGAAACAGGCCCTTCGGCCCAACAAGTCCACACCGACCCGCCGAAGCGCAACCCACCCAGACCCATTCCCATTCCCCTACATTTACACCTTCACCTAACACTACGGGCAATTTAGCATGGCCAATTCACCTAACTTGCACATTTTTGGACTGTGGGAGGAAACTGGAGCACCCAGAGAATGTGCAAACTCCCCACAGTCAGTCGCCTGAGGCGGGAAATGAACCCACGTCTCTGGCACTGTGAGGCAGCAGTGCTAACCACTGTGCCACCGTGCCGCCCACTGATTGCACGAGGGAGAGTGGAGAGGAGATTCACCAGGATGTTGTCTGGGATGGAAATTTCAGCTATGAAGAGAGACTGGATAGGCTGGGTCTGTTTTCCTTGGAGCAGGGAGGGTCTGGTGGGGGGGAAGATGGATCTGATTGAGGTAAACAAAATTACGAGAGGCTTAGTGTAGACTATAAGAACCTAATCTCCATAACAGGTGGGTCTAAGACCAGAGACATAAGTTTAAGATGTGGGATAAGTGGTTTCGAGGAGATCTGAGGAAACTTTTTCTCACCCAGAGGGTGGTAGAAATATGGAATGTGCTGCCTGAGAGTGTGGTGGAGGCAGGTACTCCCGCAACATTTAAGAAGCATCTGGACAAGCACTTAAAATGTTACGGCACTGTAAGCTATGGACCAAGTGCAGGTAAATGGGATTGGTGTAGTTTGGTGTTTGTTGGTCAGCACAGACATGGTGGGCCAAAGGGCCTGTTTTGATGCTGCATGATTCGATGACCGTATGACTCAGAAGATGATGGGGATCTAGAACTCACTGTCTGTACATGTAGTTGAGGTAGAAACCCTTATAACATTGAAGAAATATTTAGAGGTGCTCCTCGATGCCAAGACATGAAAGGCTATTGGCCAACTGTTGGTCAATTGGTTTGGACAGGCGAGGTGCTTGTTTTTGACTGGCAAGCTCAATGTACCAAAGAGCCTTTTTGCTGTTCTGCAGTCGACCCTAACTATAACTATGGCTTAACTTCAGTCCTTTGTCAGCTTATTTGCCTTCATTCCTGCCTGCATTGCTTCTAGACTTACCCTGAGAATTGATTATTCCAATGGTGTTTGGACAGAGGAGACAAAGCATTCAAGTTTTATAAAACAAATTGGAGACATTGGTGATCACATTATTAAAATGTGTCCGAAAAAAGTTAAGTGAGTATCTGATGCCTCACCAAGATGAAGTTGGTGGTATGGTGTCCCACCTATCTTTCCTGAAATGGCTTGAAGTCACCAATCAAGTGGCTACTGGGCAGTGTCATAAACATATATGGTCCTCAGTGTATGGTCAAAACATTTGGAAGTTGAAAGATTAGATTTGTACAGACAGATCATGTTTTACCTTCAGGGACAATGAAGGTGGAAACAGTTGAGAAGTATCAAATGAGACTGATGAATTGGATAGATGGGATATCAATGAGTTACTAATAGTTACTCCAACGTAAAGTGTGCCTGAAACCACTTAAGAGTTCTGTCAGAGTCAGTCAGAAATGTTTGAAGGAGAAAATTCAATTCATGATCAATGATGAAACATGTCCTTAATGAGAGGAAATGTCACTTCAGGCTATGTCAGGTCAAGTTTTGTTCCCTACGTTCTGTAAGTTTAAGTCAAGAAAGGAGGTATCCCTTTAAACCAGTTAAATGAATTTGTTAGTAAATAGAAAACAGGAGAGGTAATTAAGTTGTATAACATTCATTAAGGAGTGGTGAGGATTGTAGCAGCAACCTAGCACCCTCTTGTGTATCAAATTAAGCCAGTTCACATTGTACTGCACAGTCTTGGAATCTGTCTTTCAATGGAGATGAGGAACTAACACATTAATTATCAGATTCTTTTAGCACCCACCCATCTCTATTCCCAGTCCTAGCAGGAGCTAAAAAGCTGACTTGTGATGTGGAACTGAGGAGTTGTATGATTGGTTTACTGTATTTTGGAATTGGATTCAAACTAAGTTTGCATAGTGCCCAACATTGGGCCTGTGGGAGTATTACTGAAGATTTTATGCTGCCACTTGTCCCTGTTTCTGAACTGTGTTAAATGGTTCACTTTATTACATTTATAGAGTCATAGAATCAGAGAGGTGTACAGCAAGGAAACAGACCCTTCAGTCCAGCTCAACTACACCAACCAGATATCCAAAACTAGTCTAGTCCCACCTGCCAGCACTTGGCCCATATCCCTCTAAACCTTTCCTACTCATATACCTATCCAAATGCCTTTTAAATGTTGTAATTGTACCAGCCTCTACCACTTCCACTGGCAACTCATTCCATGCACGTACCACCCTCTGCGTGTAAAGGTTGCCTCTTAGATCCCTTTTATATCTTTCCCCTCTCACTCTAAACCTATGCCCTCTAGTTCTGAACTCCCCACCCCAAGGAAAAGACATTGTCTATTTACCCTAACCATGTCCCTCATGATTTTATAAACCTCTAGAAGGTCACCCCTCAGCTCCAGGGAAAACAGTCCCAGCCTATTCAGCCTCTCCCTATAGCTCAAACCCTTCAACCCTAGCAACATCCTTGTAAATCTTTTCTTTATACAGGAGTTGGAGGCCCCCTTTGAAGAGGAATTGCAGACTTCGCTAAGTGATGTTGAGAATGATCTCCAGAAGCTGGCTGAGCTCCACTGGCTGGGGCATGTTATCCAGACAAGTGATGTGGAGGTGAGTCAGTCTGTACAGGTTGGTTCACCAGAAGATAAAAGCCAACTAATCCCTCATTCGGGCAATGTAAAGCTCATGGATCTCAATAGCACCTGCTGCCTACACACAATGTGTCATTCACTTGATGTGTTTGAGACAGGATACCAAAAAACTCTCTACGTTCTCTGTATGACATCAATTTCTGATGTTGTTGTACTCAAGAAAGCTCATTGAACAGAACCAGAATCAAGCGTGATACACTTTAATCAACATTATATATAGAAACACATGAAAAATGTTCACTGCCTAACAATTTTATTTTAGTGATTCACTAATTAATGCTCACTTCCTCCTTTTGACTAAATTCTACCAATATACAATTCAAAAATGTTATATCTGCCAATGACATTACCTGAACAATTTGCATACTTTTTATTCTCTTGCTATCATCCTTTATGGATAGTAACAACACCAGCATCTTTCTGTCTGTTCCTGAATGGGATAGTCAAGATGATTCACCTCCTGGTCATTGTGACTAAATCTATCACTCCTCCCTTTTATGATGCACCTTAAGTAAAAGGAAGCTTCTCACTGATTTACAGTATGGGCAGCAAGGAAATGTAGAGACATAGAAATTATTTGGTTTTTGGGGGCTGATCTGTGATTTAATATGATGTGACTAATCATCCAATCCTGTTCCCACTTTTACCCCACACCCTTTGATTCCTTTAGCCCTAAAAACCCTATATAATTCTTCCTTGAAAACATTCAATGTTTTGGCCTCAACTGCTTTCAGTGGGAGAGAATTCCACAGGCTGATGACTTTCTGGATGAAGGAATTTCTCTTCATCTCAGTCCTAAATGTCTTGTCCCATATCCATAATTTACTTGACTAAGGATGTGTTGCATTTGTCTTTGCACCTTTTTTGGAGCTTACCCTATAACACAGGACTTATGCATAATGTTTATGTCAGTGGTATAAATCCGAAATTACTTCAAATAGCAAAGCTTGGCTTAGGATCTACATTTGCTCATAGTAAGATGACCACCTTTCATTTGGCTCACCTCCCAGTAATCAGGGTGTTGACATCACTGTCAATCTCGATCAATTAGGACACTGTGGAGCTTGAGTTGAGGTGAGTAAGTCTCCCAGAGGTTGAGGGCTTTCCCATGTCAACTGTTCCTGCCAGGCACAGCATAATTACAAGTTATGTACTCTGCTTATGCTGTTTTCTGAAAGAGAGAATCTAGGATTTATTCACCTTGAGATAACCCTTTGTGGGTGGCACTGCTGCCTCACAGTGCCAGGGACCCAGGTTCGATTCCTGCCTCGGGCAAGTGTCTGTGTGGAATTTGCACGTTCACCCCATGTCTGTGCGGGTTTCCTTTGGGTGCTCTGGTTTCCTCCCACAACCCAAAGGTGTGCAGGCCAGGTGAATTGGCCCTAGTTAAATTGCCCATAGTGTTAGGTGCATTAATCAGGGGTAAATATGGTTATGGGTGGGTTACTCTTTGGAGTGTCAGTGTGGAATTGTTGAGCTGAAGGGCATGTTTCCATACTGTAGGGTATCTAATCATAACATCAGCTACTAGGACTGAGTTGCGGGTCATTGGCTTGAGTGTCAGAGCATATTGTCCAAGGGTTGACATACCCAGGTGTGTGACTGGATAAATCTATCATGTAGGCATAGTCTAAACTGAGTTATGATCACACATGAGGAATGAAGGCAAGAAGAGAGAAAGTGCCCATGTGTACATTGCTGGTCTTGTTGGCACCCTGCTATGTTTGAATGGAGGATGGGGTGATCAGGTTTATCCAGGCTGAAGGAGATAAAGCAATTCACTTCATATGCCAAGTATCTTTGCTCATGGTCCTTTATTTTCTCAGAACAAATGAAAGGGCGGAGTCCTTGTGATATAATTTTCTTTTTCTTTTCTCAGGAGCATTCGAAGGGAAGCAACAAGAGCAGCATTAAGATAAGAATAAAGAACATGTCGAGGAAGGAGAAACTCCAGAAGCAAAAGTCAAACAGTTCTTTGCTGGGTGAGTCCAGAATTATAAACCAAGAGCAATGAACTTGTTTGGACTCTTAATGAAATAACTGGAGGTAATGAAGCTCTAACCTCAAGGACCTCCTTCCACTTTCTCCTGGTGTGTGTCAGCTCTGAGAATCTTTTGAATATTATTGAAATATTTGGAGAAATGTTCATCCTGACCATCCACCCAACTTGACCAATGGGTTAGGGGTGAGGGTGCTTTTGGAAGAATTGCACTCAATTGCAATTCATGATCTTAGCAGTTTAGTCCCTAGGGTAAACAATCTGGAATAACTATCCACTGACTTGCAAACAACACATTCATGTTCTGGCATTTAAAAAAAAAATCAAATGCTGGCCTTAAAATCAAGTGGAATGTTTACTTCCATCCACCAATATCGGCCAAAGGATAGGTGTGTGCATGTACTCTGCTCACATCACCATTTGCAGTAAAATTATCCCTCATGTTTTACGTTACATTTTAGAATTACAGACATCCAAAAGTAGCCTGAAAACCAATCAGAAAAAGTTTGGAATGCTGGCAATTATAATTGCTAAGAGCATATTTAAGAGCAAGTTTTGGTGCTCTTGATGGGCACCAAAACTTAGCCACCAAGCCCAATACATGCAAGATGCTAGTGAAACATTTATAATAGGTGAAATGACTCATCTCTTAGAACTATCATATTGGGACACCTTTTACTTAAACATCTTAATGATGCCCCAAGATTAAAGTGTACAATGTGACTGGAAATGATAGAAACTGTAACAGGAAGCTGAAGGGTTCTGAAAAGGGGAAGTGATGATACACATACATAAAAGGAAGAAGAAATATAATCACAGGTAGTTCAAATTTCAACATCAACCATCAAGCTAGTATCCACAGCCAGTGCAGTAACCTTCGAAGGCTAGATCTGATGGTGTGTATGGCCTCAGGCTGAGCTGCTTCTGCCCACTATCTGTCACCACCAAAACTAAACATCCACTCCATTCTTAACAATTTGTGACAAAATTTAAAAAGGGAAGCCATCAGGAATTGTCAACATACACATCTCTGACCAGAGTCTGCATGGCCACTACTCTAACCTCTCAAATGTTAATTTTGATCTCCCTCTGTGGCCATAACACTGTATTCTGCATTCTGTTCTGTGACCCCGATGCACTCTGTATGGTATGATTTGTGAATCAAGCATGCAAAACAATACTTTCCACTGTATCGCAATACATGTAACAACAAGAAATCAAACTCAAACTCAGAAATCTGGCCACTGTTCCCACACTTGTTATTGAATTGACAGATCTGTCAGATTTTTTCAGTCCCTACTTGAGATATGAGCAATTTGTTTTTGGAGTCTTTCCCATATCACTTCCTTTGAGATTTCTTACTCTCAGCCAGGCTGTGTGAGATTATAATGCAGTCAGGCAGGCAGTTTGAGATTATCACAGTGGCAGGTACTTCTGCCTCAGTATGTGCACTGTGTAACTCCAGTTATAGACTGGTTACCCAACTTCACATTGAAAATAAACTGTACCCACCATGGCAGACAGTGAGCACATTTGTAACAGGATGCTGAACGCCACTCAGAGTCAAACTGTGCAGATGGAGGCCATTCAGCCCTAGCAGTTTAGGCTAGGGAAACACACAGGGGGTAAAGGCTGGGCCAGAACTCACCCTGACAGTTTGGTGAAGCCAAGTCTCCTTCAGCTTCACCTCAGTGTTGCATGCTTTCTGGGCCATGAGTGAAGCCGTTATTTCAGACATCGAGTGTATTCACTATCTTGTAGGGTGCTGGTGTGTTAGCTGTTGCTAAGCAGGGCTCTGCTCTTCCCTGAGATGGTGCAGACATGAGGCACAAGTGAAGTGTCAGTATGGCTGCAGTCCTTCAGGCCAGGGGACTGCAAGGACATTTTTGCACAACAGATGTTTGAATATCATGACCTTTTGTAGCTGGCAAGGCAGCACCTGATATTCCTGTTAGCTGTGGCCAGTTCCCTCATTCCATTCCTTCCTGTAAATTACTCAGATAATAATAATGGTGACCTCAAGCAGGTCACAATGACATGTTTTAAAGAAGCTGTCTGTGATACACAAGGCCTAACTATGAAATTGAGATGGAGTTGGCTTCAGTGCAGCTTGATTTATGTTCTTCCTTCATTGTTGGCTTTCTTCAGGACTCCCACACCCTTGGAATTCTTGTCCAAAGTGGTCACATTTGAACAGTGTTAGTGGAATGGAAGGAGGCTAATCAGACATTCAATCAGATCCAGTGTCTGATTCTATACTGCAGCTTTTCTCCTTGTCTTTATTTGAGGCATTTTTAAAAACCACAATTGTCCCCTGGAATGAACAGCCTTTGTGTGCAGAAGTGCTATCTAACATCACAATCTAACTCCGCTTTCTGGAATGCACCCCTCAGTACCATTTTTATCTTACTACAGAAAGAATTCTTTATTCAGAAAATTTATGAAAGAGATTATCAAGTATTTTGCCCTGAAAACTACGGAAATTTCCATTAAAATTCAGCTTGTCTTTACTCAAAAATCCTCACTCTCAGGTGTCTCAACATAATTGTAATACTCTTAATAATTACAATGTACGTTTCATTCAGGCTTATAACCCAAGAGAAAATCACTTCAAATTGAAAATTTTAGAACGTGTAATGGAATTTCACTTTACCCCAAAAGGCATAATTCACAATGCAGTGCCTCAGTACAATTTAATTACAATTGATACTCGTACCACACATTTCCTGTTGTCTAATCCTAGGGGTTCTTCAGTTTCTAGCACTTCATTGTACTTTCACTGAAAAGCCTTCATTATTCTTTTTGTAAACATGCTTTATTCATGCTAAATTTGCAAAACCATATCAGAAAGCTTTCAAATATTAGAGAATCGGCAATTAAATTCAGCCTGTTATCAAATCACATGTTGCACTCTTAGGCACCTCCATGCTATTACAATATTCCTATCTGCACTATCCAGTATGGTAAGTGTTCAGCCTGAGAGAAAATCATTTCAAACTGTAAATTAAGGAAAATGTGATAGAAATAAACTCTTCTCTACAATGCACCATGTTCTACACTATGAGGTGTTTCAACACAATTTCACTTCTGATCGTTCAAATGCTTGTGCTTTGTGCGACACATGCTCTGGTGGTCATTACACTTTCCAATCCCTCATGCACTATAGCTTTCAAATCCTTTAGCTGTATCCAGGTCACTGCACTCTGATAGCTATCATAGCTGAGCCAGTGTCCTTTAGTATGGGGTCAGGAGGACAAAGTCCGGCAATGTCCCAGTCCACCCTCCCTCAGCCCAGACTCCATCCCATAGCAATGAAAATTACTTTTTTTCTCTCTTTTAGCTCATTTAAAACTCTTGAGAATTTTGGCAAATCAGAGTAAATGTCTGCAACAAAGATGTAATTGCATGCTGGGATATCTAGCTCCATGGATTTCAAAATAGTGACTGCAGCTTTATGATGTTCAACATGGTGTTTTTTTTGTTATCAGTGTCACTGGGATGGGGAGGGGCGGAAACTAGAATTGCACACTAGTTACTTGTTCCCTAGCAATCTGAAATTCAAGCGGCTGTAGGTTTTTGCTCCACTTCTGTTAAAACTTGCTCATTTTGATCAATAAATCTGCATGTCATCTTCTTTGGTTTGCCAACATATACTGATGTCATTGATGAGATAGTTAACTATGGTTCAGTGCGCAGCATTCTTGCCTCTGAGTTATAAACTCAAGGGTTCAAGCTCCAGCCAAGACATTTAACAATGTAGTGATGTTTTTCAGATGATACATCACACTAAGACCTTCTCTGTCTTCCAAAATGGGTGATATTTCCATGATATTGTTTTGAAGAGGATCAAGGGATCCTTCCCTGGTGCTGGCCGATATTTATATCGCAGTCAATATCATTTAAGAGATATAGCCGGTCATTATTATGTATCACTGTTTGTGGGATCTTGCTTTGTGCAAATGGTCTGTTGCATTTCATACATCACAACAGTGAGTACACTTAAGATGGTCTCATCTGCTTTAAGATATCCTACAGTCATGAAAAATATAGTATTAATTTGTTCATGAATTAATGCTTTATGCCTCCCACTCTCTTTCAGCTGATTCCTTCTCTGTCAACTCATGACTCTCCTCATCTTTCTCCCTTTACACCTCTCACTTCTCACCCCTCACTCCATCACTCCCCACCTCCTCACCCCCATCACTCCTTACCCCCTCAATCCTCACCTCCACACTGTTCATACCTCACTCAGTCACCTCATCAGTCTTCACTCCCTCACCCTGTCACACCCTGTGATAGAAGACAGTAGCCTCAGTCACCCCAGTTGACAACTTACCATCTTGACAATCTGGAACAGGAGTCCTATCATTTTAGCAGTGGGAACTGACCAATATTCTGGAATATTCTGTTTACTTGGTGAAGGATATAGACCTGAAACAATTACATTATTCTTATTTTTTTTAAGGATCCGGGGACAACCAAGGTGGGCCACAGGACACGTATACTGCATGGTATTAAAGAGATCGGTCAAATTGCAGTCACCTCTGATTTGTAGCAACCAGACAAGCAACCAGAGGGCGATTGTTGCTGAAATATTTCAAGTACTGTAATGGGATGTGTTTCTGCATTTGATTTTTGATTCTTCATGGGCTGCTTGCCTGACTTTGCTGCCTAGAGGACATCAGTAGTACTCCCATGTTGTTGAATGTCAAAGAGAATGAACTTCTTCCCTGTGCAATTCCTCCTTAAGGCTTCGGCACTGCATGGCCAGGCACATCTCACAACCTATCCCACCTGTTGATCATGGCTGCAGGGGTCGCCATTGTAACTGCTGCAAAACTGTGACTAACAGGAACCTCCGTCTGGAGTACAGGAGCTTCTCGATGGCAGGGAGTCACATAGTCGATCGTCCATGAATAGAACTGATCTTTGCTCAAAGTGTTGGAGCACTGCCACATGGGTGCAATTCTCTGTGTCTGTGGCTCCAATCAGATTTAATCTGAAACATTGAATTCGTCGTCCGCAAGAAGGTGGATCATTCATTGGCCCAGGCCTGTGATTCCAACAGTCAAAACTCATGACTTTGTGACTGACTCAATGCCTTTATAATGTTGGGGAGCTGTCATTTAATTCAGAACTTGAAGTTATGCTTTCACCCTGAATGGTGGGAAGCCTTCATTAATATTGCCCACCATGAACCATCACCATTTCAAGCCATGTCCTCTGCTTCACAGTGGTTACAGGGCAAGCACAAGACATAGCTCCCTTACCTGATGGACTCTGACAATGAAGGTTCATGTGGCTATGGAATTATCCTGATAAATCTATGGTACCATGTTATGGTGACAATCAAAACGTCAATCTTTACCAAAGTGTGATTCCTGCTCGGTGTGCTGCCGTGTCCCGAGTGCTGGTGAATAGTGTTCATGTCCAAGCAAGTTATTCATTGTGCTAAAGAGTAGGGACTGAATGTATGAATCACAGCACAGTTCAGCAGTGCTATCTAAGGATGAGGGCCATCGAGACATTCAGCTAGAAATTAGCTACCCCTTTAAAGGAGAGGGGATGATTTTCACTGATCACCTTCCCCTCGTACAGTCTGCAAATCATGGACTCCGTCTCCTTTTAGGAGTGTTTATTCGGGGACAGTGTACAGGAAGCTTTATTCTGTGACTAGCCCTGTGCTGAATATGTCCTGGGAGTGTTTGATGGGGATAGTGTAGAAAAGGCTTTACTCTGTATCTAACCCCGTGCTGTCCCTGTCCTGGGAGTGTTTGAAAGGGATTGTATAGCAGAGGCTTTACTCTGTACCTAACTGGGAATATCCAGATGCAGAATTAGCTTTAGCATACCTGAAAGTCTTCAACTTCCCAACATAGTCAGTACTTCCTGTGACTTCCACCGATATGCTCACAATACATGATTGATATTAAATGTCATGGTTTTAAAATGTATTTTTATGGGAGTCATCAGATTATTCCATGATCTGCAAGTCCCCACGTGGAGTAGCATCCACACCAAGCACTTCCTCCAGTGCACATTTCCTGGATGTGTTACCTGGATTCTGGCAGAATCCTCCTTGGCTGGGTCAGTTCCTGGTCCTAGGAGCAACGAGAAAATTGCTGTTTGATTTTTCCAATCGTCCTGAGAGCAGCTCACTCTGACCCTATTTTAGGATTGCTTAGTTTGCAGCATTTAACAGGAACGTTGCTCAGCAACATAACTTTGCCCAGTGGCCTCTGATCTTGGAGAGCCACTGGTGGACATACTCTGGCCTGCTTCATGGAGTAGTGACTGTAAAACTGGAGTTGGCACCTCTGCTTCCCCTCGTCACACTCAAAGCGCATGCTGTCAGCTCTGCTGCAACTGCTGTATATTGTGCAAACAGCCAAACCCTTTCACCATTCTCTATTGGGTTGCCATAAACCACAGTCACCGGGTTACTTGCTGTAAATTTAATTGTGTGACTGGGGCCTCAATGTGTCTCTCTTTCCCATCTTTTGTGTCAGGATGGGACGGGTACATTATCTCATTTTCTCATTATCTCACACGTATAACTTGAATATCATCTCAGACTTGTACACATTGTCTCACAGCTGAGTTTAGTACTGGGGGAAGTGCACCTATGTTGAAAGTGCTTCCTTTTTGATGCAATGTTAAGACAAGGCAATACCTGCTTGCTCAGATTCATGTGAAAGATCCCACGGCGCTATTGGAAGAGCAGCAGAAGGTGGAGTGGGGTGGGAGCTGGGACAAATCACCAAACCCTTGCCCACCATTTATCCCTGAACCAATCTCTGGATCCAATTGTCTGGTCATTATTGCAGTGCTGTTTATGAGATCTTGCTGTGTATATGTTGGCTGCTGCATTTCCTACATTAGAACAGACTATGCTTCAGAACTACCTAATTCGCTGTAAGGCGCTTTGGAACACCCTTGATCCAGGGGAGATTTGACTTAAATGAATGTTCTTTATTGAATTCCTACATTCGCCTTAGCCTCTTCCCGCTCTGAGCTGGGAATGTGACTGAAACGTTGTCTTCAACGTGGCTCAGTAACGTCTTGGTGAGTGTCTGTGCTTTGCGAACCCCCGACTGTGCTCCACATTGTTTACATCTGTATGTAGCACTTTGGTTGTATAAAGAGCAAACCCAGGAGATTTATTTATTGTTTGATGCCTAAGAGATGATTTATAAAGAAATTCCTTTAATTTTGTTTTGCACATGTGGAATGAGGTCAAAGGTACTTCATTGTAATAAAACAAAACCTCAGAGATGATGAAAAGACTGTGTGTGGCTATCTTGCTCTCTGCCTGCATGGGGGTTGGATTATTTGGAGAGGAGGCTGTAGAGGGCAAGGAGTGATAGGAGATGGGGTTATCAACTGAGGAGGGGCTGCTGGAGATAGGGTAATTATCTGAGGAGAGGCTAATGGACCAGAGTTATTATCTGAGAATGGGCATCACGGTGTGCCAAGGGTTGGGGATATTATCTGTGGGAATGATTGAAGCAGACAGGAATGGGATTACCTGAGTAAGTGTCAGGTCATGAAGCTGATGAAAGGGCTGTCTGGAAACGCAGTACATGGGCCGAAATCACATCAGGGAATGCTATGATGCAGAGTATGATTGTTCAGCCCTCCATGCCCGTGATGAAAGAGCTACAGCCCCCACCCCTTCATTCCTTACAAGCCTGCAGCTGTAACCTTGTCGAGTGAGTTGTGAATCTGCTTCCAGCATTGTGTCGGGTAACGCACCCCAGACCATAGCAACAAGCTGCTTAAAAACATCAAGATTGACGGGAGGGGGTGATGTGAGGTCAGTTGGTGTGAAGGGGAGGGAGTAATAGGAGGTGGGTTGTGAGAGGGAGAGGGAATAATGTGAAGGGATGGTCTGAAGGGGCGGGACAGAGTGAGGGTGAGGGAGGGGAAGCTATGAGGGGGACAGGATGGTGTGAGGTGGGGTGGTGTGAAGGGGATGGAGTGATGGGAGGGGATGGTGTGGGGGAGCAGATAGTGTGAAGGAGTCATGTGAGGGGTAGGGGACTGTGTGAGGGGGAGGGGTGATGTGAATGGGAGGGGGTGGTCTAAGAACTTGTGTCCAATCTATTAGCAATATGTGATTGGACAGAAGATTTCATGTAGGAAGTTAAGAAGCAACCTTACAGAAGTTTATAAAATCATGAGGGGGTATAGATAGGGTTAATGGTGGTGTCCTTTCCCTCGGATGGGGGTTTCAAGACTAAGGGCATATTTTTAATGTGAGAAGAGAGAGATTTAAAAATGGTGAGGGGCATTTTTTTTAAAACACAGAGAGAGGTTCACATGTGGAATGAACTTCCTAAGGAAGTGGTAGATGTGGGTACCGTTACAACATTTAAAAGATATTTGTATAAGTACATGAATAGGAAAGGTTTGTATGGATATAGGCTAGGAGCAGGCAGGTGGGACTAGTTTGGTTTGGGAATATGTTTGGTATGGACTGGTTGGACCGAAGGGTCTGTTTCCATGCTGTTTGACTCTAGTTTGTGCTAAAGATATTTATGACACACTGATAATGTCCCTACCTCTGAGCCTGAATGTCCAGATTGATTGTGGGGTATATTACAGTAAGTCCAAACAGACTGATCAAAAATACTTTTTGTTATGTGTAAATGTACTTATGAATATATGTTACAGATCTCAAATTCTTCTCTTACAAACATGAGCAACCCAAGGTAGAAGCACCATTTACAGCTCAAAGCCAGTTGTCTTTCAGCTCTCTATTTCCAACCTTCTTTACGACTCCCTCTCTGCTGGCTGGCTGGGTGGCTGGTTTGCATTGCAGAGTGATTCCAGCAGCGTGGGTTCAGCTCCCCCACTGACTGATGTTACCATGAAGGTCCCACCTTCAGAACCTCGCCTGAAGCGTGGTAATCCTCTGGTGAAACCACCACCATCCATCTCTCTCTCTGTAATGAGAGACCAGTCTACGGTTTGCTCGCTGTTGTTGACTTCACATTTACCTAAGTTTAACCTGGCCTGTAATGCTCAGATGGAGCAGCGGCCCTGTTTCGGGACAGGAAGGAGTTATAGAGATGAAATGGGCTCCACCTGAACCAGATAATGGCCTTGTACCTGACCCTGACCCCGATCCCTCGAACATCATGGCTTCACAACCCTCAGCTCTCTCACCAATACACCTTCTCCCCAAACCTCCAAACACTAGATTTGAATCCAGGAGCAAATCACTGCAGATGGTGGAATCTCTACTGAAAACAACAAATACTGGAGATCAGAACAGGTCAGACAGCATCCATGGAGAGAGAGTAGATGACTCTTCATCAGTTATAATCCATTGCTGAATCTTGGAAGAGTGATGAAAAACCCACTGATGCCATTAGGTTTTAATCTTGTATGTTGTGTTGGTACCAACCACTGGTGGCTTGTGGTTGGGGTTAGATTACTAGTCCCCACCACGCATCCTGCCTGTGCTTGTCTAAAGCAGCTGGAATGTAATCAGTGGTGGAGGAAGGAGCACAAATTTCTCTGAGCTACAAGGTTTCCATAACGAGATAATATTTATCGCACTTCAGCAGTTATAAACATGTTTTTTTTATGCAATAGAGAACAAGCAATAGAGAACATAGGAGCATTGCAGCAGGAACAGGCCATGCAACCCCATTTAAAATGATCATAGCTGATCTGTGGCCTAACTCCACGTATCTGACTTGGCCCCAATATCCCTTATTACTTCTGCTTAATAAAAAATTGCGTATAGCTCAGATCGAAATGTAACAATTGAATTCACATTGACCACTGTTTGAGAAAGAGAGTTCCAAGTCTTCATTACACTTTGTGTGTAGAAAAGCTTTCTAATATCTCTCCTGAATGATTCGGTCCTAGTTCTTAGACATTGCCCCCGATTCTAGAATCTCCAACCAGTGGAAATAGTTTATATTTACCTTTCCTGTTAATATCCTGACTACCTCAATTAGAACACCCCTTAACCATCTAAGGTCTAGACAAAAAGGCTGAATTTGTCTAGTGTCTGTTCATAACGTAACCCCTGAAGTCTAGGTATCATCCTTGTGCACATATATTGAACGCTGTCCAGGGCCAAAACATTCTTCCTCAGGTCTGGTGTCTGGGTCTGCTTACAGTTCTCTGGGGCATCTCACACTAGGGTTTTGTATAATTGCGGCATAACATCTGCATTCCTATACTTTGACAGGAAGGAGAGAAGTCCGTTAGCGTTTTTGACTAATTTCTGCACCAGTTCACGGCATTTTAAAGATCTGTGCACCTGAACCCTCAAATCTCATTGGACGTGCAATGGATTCAATTTGGTTCATCTTTTGTTTTGGCTTGCAGAGTCATACAGCTCAGGAACAGACCCTTCGGTCCAAATCATCCATGCCAAACATAATCCAAAACTAAACAAGTCTCACTTGCCTGTATCCCTCTACACCTTTCCTATTCATGTACTTGTCTAAATGTCTTCAAATGTTGTAACTGTGCCTGCATCCACCATTTGCTGTCCAAGAGCACCTTCTGCATTTGCAGTTATTATTTGGTGAAGTCAGGAAGTAATATAAGCTTCTGTATTTATAGAATCCCTACAGTGTATAAACAGGCCATTCAGCCTATCAAGTCTACACAGACCGTCTGAAGAGCACACCATGCAGACCCCTCTCCCTACTCTATCCCCACAACCCCATATTTCCCATGTCTAATCCACCTATACTGTACATCCCTGGATACTACGGGCAATTCAGCATGGTCAATTCACCTGACCTGCACATCTTTGGATTGTGGGAGGAAACCAGAGCACCTGGAGGAAACCCACGCAGACACTGGGAGAACGTGCAAACTCCACACAAG
The DNA here is from genome assembly GCF_004010195.1 of Chiloscyllium plagiosum. NCBI lineage: Eukaryota > Metazoa > Chordata > Chondrichthyes > Orectolobiformes > Hemiscylliidae > Chiloscyllium > Chiloscyllium plagiosum. Next base: position 6,387,091 of record NC_057724.1, read on the forward strand.
ACAGTCGCCCGAGGGTAGAATCGAACCCGTGTCTCTGGTGCTGTGAGGCAGTAGTGCAAACCACGGAGCCACCAGGCTGTCCCTAATGTTGAATATGTTGAATATTTTTAAGATAATGCAAATGCCAAAGTACATACATTATTAAATCTTTTAACTTGTAGCCTGTGAGTAATATGATTTAATATTTAAAAAAAAACTCAATTTCAAAAGCAAGTTTCTATTTATCATGAAGTAACTGATTGGGAACAAATTGTATATTTGCCATCCCCTTTTAAAAATAAGTTGACTGCAACTGGCACACTCTAATGCTGTTTAGTTTTGTTAAATTCGAAATTCCGCGGTCTAAAGTAAATAAATGAAAACACCGGCGGGGAGCAGTTGTAAAGTGAGATCCTCTGAATGCAAAAGTGCTTTTGTCAAGGCAAAAAACAGCATTATAAGATAAATCTCTGTCCTGTGAAATCCTTATTTGGCAAGTGTGGAGTTCCTCAGCAAACAGCTTTCAAACAAAAATAGAAGTTGCTGGAGAAGCTCAGGAGATCAGACAGCATCTGTGGAAAGCAAACATAATTAATGTTTTGAGCCCAGTGAAGTTGATTCCCTTTCTGAAGAAGCGCCAGTGGACTCTGAACATTAACTCTGTTTCTCTCTCCACACATGCTGCCAAACCACCATCAGGGATATATTTCCCTCCCCACTCTTTTCCACCTTCTGCAAAGACCGTTCCCTCCGTGACTACTTGGTCAGGTCCACGCCTCCCTACAACCCACCCTCCCATCCTGGCACTTTCCCCTGCCACCACAGGAATTGCAAAACCTGTGCCCACACCTCCTCCCTCACCTCCATCCAAGGCCCTAAAGGAGCCTTCCACATCCATCAAAGTTTTACCTGCACATCCACCAATATCATTTACTGTATCCGTTGCTCCTGATGCGGTCTCCTCTACATCTGTGAGCATCTTTTGCAATACACAAACTTCTGGAACTGTTGGTAATGGATAACGGGCCACCGTTTACCAGCAGGAAATTTGAGTATTTCCTAAAGTTAAATGTATTCACATATAAGGACAGCTCTATACCATTCATTGTCCAATGGTTTGGCAAAAAGAACAGTCCAAACCTTGAAGGCAGGCTTAAAGAAGTAGCCCACAGCTCCACGTGATACTAAATTGCCCCTGTTCCTATTTGATTATAGGACCAGTCCTCATGCAACTGCAGAGATAGCTTTAGGAGTGTTGCTAATGGGGAGACTGCACGCCAAGTGAAATTTGATCATCCCGGACCTTGGAAGGGGTGTTGAAATGGCATCAGGAGCATCAGTGTCTGACACATGACTCCCCTAAGTGAGAGAGATATTTTAATTCAGTGAATGAAGTTTGGTGTAGGTACCGGGGGAACGGCCCTGCGTGGGTAAGAAACGTGGTCGACATGAGGTCGCATCCAGTGATGTATAAAATCCAGGCAGGTGCGGCAGTCCTAAACAAGCACCTGGGATCTCATCGGAGGGGTGATATAGACTCGACATGCTGCTTCCTCATTGTAGGAATCCTATGATTGTGCCATTGGAAAATAAGAGAGAGATATCCTGGATGCTTGTAGGAGAATGTGACAGAAATTCTGTGTGTATTCCTGATTAGATTTGAGGAAGTACAGCCCAGCTTCTGCAGCTCAGCACTTCAATTCTATTACTTTTAACTCTACCCACGCATCTGCACATTTTAAAGAGTGGAGAATCGGGATGGGTGGTGCTGTTTTTGAGAATGAACAGTCATTGTGCTCAGAGTTGTTGCTGCAGAGCTTCTGGTGGAGTGCAGTGATGTCATGGGCACCATAGCTGCATGTGCAGTGAATGCGCCCCCCTGCAGGTGTGTTGGCAGGAAACACAGCCCTCTGGCACATTCTTACTCACTGAGCAACTGGAGAATTAACACAGAGAGCCTTGAAAGCTAAAATAAAACAATGAACTGTGGCCATTGGAGATTTGAAACAAAGACAGACATTGATGGAGGAACTCGGCAGGTTTGGCAGCATAGGTAAAAATAATGACTGCAGATGCTGGAAACCAGAGTCTAGATTAGAGTGGTGCTGGAAGAGCACAGCAGTTCAGGCAGCGTCCGAGGAGCAGCAAAATCGACGTTTCAGGCAAAAGCCTTTCATCAGGAATACAGGCAGAGAGCCTGAAGGGTGGAGAGGTAAGTGAGAGGAGGGTAGGGGTGGGGAGAAAGTAGCATAGAGTACAATAGGTGAGTGGGGGAGGGGATGAAGGAGATAGGCCAAGGAGGAGGGTTGAGTGGATAGGTGGAAAAGAAGATAGGCAGGTAGGACAAGTCAAGGGGACAGTGCTGAGCTGGAAGTTTGGAACTGGGGTGAGGTGGAGGTGCAGGCTGATGATACCCCAAAAGGCAGTCTTGTATATTGGTACAAACCTTTATGTGAATTGTCATCAAGAATGCATAGCTCATGTCCAACTTTGTGAAGGATAGTTCCCCTGCCAGTTTTGTGTATAAGGTCTCTACGTGAGGGATTGGGTATTTATCCAGCTGTGAAAAGTGGTTCACCATTTGTTTAAAATCCCTACAAGGCAAACCTATCCTTCAGGCTTTACAATCAATATGACTGACGCTGCCCATTCCACAAATTGTATTGGTTTGATGATATCTTCGCTTTCCAGCCTCCTGATTTCTGCCTCTACTTTTGCCCGTGAGACAATTGGCACTGGGCGGGCCTTGCAGAATCATGGAATTACTTCCTGGTCAACATTCAAGGTGGCCTTGGATTCACTTGATAGTCCCTGGATCTTCCTGAAGAGTTTTCGGATACTTAATTAGGAATTCACTGGGATAGCCATTTTCTAATTGGAAAATGTTGAGTCAATCGAGGTGAATCTTTCTCAACAAATTCTGTCCTGGCAGCTAGGGCTCAAACCTTTTAGTAAAATCAGTTCGTAACTGAACCAGTTGCTTCTCATAAGAGACCAGAACTGAAGTTAGACCCTTAATCTGCAGAGATTTCTTGAGAAAATTTTAACCATTTGGCTTGGTTTTATTTTGGGGTTTTGCTGTGGGCTGATCTCCAGTCTCTCTGTTCAAGATAGGTCCTGAGTGAGGCTATGTAATTGCCAGTGGGACTAACAAAGGTCAGTACTTCCTTTGGCATACTTTGTAATTCATATGCTCCACTTGCTGCATTTTCTAATCACAAAGTCAGTTGCAGTGCCTATTTGAAGTCCAGTTGGGCTCAGTTTGTAGGTGCTTTTGTATGTTTACATCATTAATGATGCTCTCTCAGCATCTACTTATGTGTTAAAGTCACATCTCTGCCAGTCATCTTAATCTCAATAGAAGTCCTGATACGGATACCCCTGTTTCTCGAGTTGCCGAGTAAAAACCAATAACATCTCAGAATTCAGAGTGGTCTAGGGTTGTAATATTCCTTCGCTAATCGGTCAACTCTTGAAAGGTTTTAGTATCTACCGCCTCAGGGAAAGTTAGGCTCCTAATAACTGAAAAAGCTGTGGGTCCACAAGCTGTCAGAAGAATTGCTCATTGCTTTGCATCTGCTCCAATGCCGTTTGCCTGGAAAAAATAACACATTCTTTCCACATACAGGATCCATTCTTTGACAGCAGGATTGAATGAGCCAAGTTTCCCAAATAACAGCATGATGCCAGAAATGCTTATCCCAACTCAAAGGCATCTGTTGAGTGTGAATTTCTTCAGGAGCGTGCTTTTCTCTCATCATCACTGAAATAACTCCACAGAGACCGGTAGCCTGTCACCAAGTCACCCTTTATTTACTCATAGAGAATCCTTGACAATGATCCAGCTCCCAGAGCCAGCTCTTTGAGTGAAGAGGATGTCTGACACTCCTGTTTTTCTCTATCTACCAGGGCTCCCTGATTGGACCAGTTTAACAGCCCCAGTCAGAGAACCCATATTCTGGTTCCACTACTCCAATCTCCAATGGCTCAGGTGCATCCACATTGACCAAGCTGGTTGAGTTCAAAGGCACATAGCTATTGGACTGGCACTATGGAAAATGGTGAGGGAACCAACAAGAGGCAAACACATACTTGGCCTCATTCTCAACAGTCTATGCATTGCACTTGCTTCTGTGCATTCATGATAGTAACGGTAAGAGTGACCACTGCGCAGTTCTTCTGTCTTCACATTCAGACTGTCCTCCATTACATTGTGTCATGCCCGTACTCAATGGGACAGGCTTTGAATTGATGTAGCAACTCAAGACTGGGCACTCAGGAGGTGCTGTGGGTCATCAGCCACAGAAGACTTGTGTTCAACCACAATTTGAAATCTCATGCCCCCAGTATATCCCACACTCTACCATCAATCCAGCGATCAACACTGGTTTAATAAAGAGTGCAAGAGGCCATGCCAGGGTCAGTATTGGGTGTGCTTGAAAATGAGGCAGCAACCTGGAGAAGCTAAGAAGCAGGACTAGTTAGATACTACATTGCCAAAGTAACATGCACAAAACAGGGCAAAGAGATCCCACAACCAAGGGATCAGATCTAAGCTCTGCAACCCTGGCACAGCTGGTTAACTGATTAGATTAGATTAGATTCCCTACAGTGTGGAAACAGGCCATTTGGCCCAACAAGTTCACACTGACCCTCCAAAGAGTAATCCACCCAGACCCATTCCCCTACCCTATATTTACCTTGACTAATGCACCTAACACTATGGGCAATTTAAGCTGGTCAATTCACCTGATCTGTACATCTTTGGATTGTTGTAGGAGAATGGGGTGGGGTGGGTTACGCTTTGGCGGGTCGGTGTGGACTTGTTGGGCCAAAGGGCCTGTTTCCACACTGTAAGTAATCTAATCTAATCTAATCTAACTGGATCAGTTTTGTTGCCTCGGTTAATGTCGGGTGGTCTGTTCATTCCTTTTCTTGATAAGCCACTTCAGAGAATATTTAAGTGTAAAACACATTGCTGTGGGTCTGGAATCACATGTAGGCCAGAACATGTGAGGACAGTGGATTTCCTTCTCTGAAGGCCTTTAGTGAGCCATGGCCACCATTGGACTAATTAGAGTTTAGGGCTGTTGCCTCATTATGGTAGTTCGCTATCTTTGGGCCAACTCCCTTGATGTTATTAGTTCCTAGAAAAGTCACAGTCTTGAACATACTCAATGATTGAGCCTCCACACTCCACAGAGGGAGAGAATTCCAAAGATTCCTGGTCTCTGAGTGAAAGCATTTCTCCTCACCTGAGCATGAAATTAGCTGGACAATATTCTGAGGTTGGGTCCCCTGGCTTTATACACCTAAGGCCAGGGCAAACATCCTTTTGCATCTGTCATGTCCATTGAGAATTTTTGTACTCACCTTGTCTTCTTCGAAACTCAAGAGAATACAGACTCGTGTCTTCAAACTCTTCTCAAAGATAGTTCCACCATTCCAGGAAAGGGCGTGGTGAACCCTCATTTCACTCCTTTGATGGAAAGAATATAATTTCTTAAGTAAGGGACCAGAAATGCACACAACACTCCAGGTCCAGTCTCACCAATGTTCTATGTAATTGAATTAGGACACTTTTACTCAAATATTCTTATAATAAAACTCAACATACCATTTACTTTCTTAATTTCTTACAGCATGTGCACATGTTTTCAGTGACTTATTGACAAGGACATCAACACTTGCCTTTGGACATCAACACTTGTCAAACTTCACTGCTTAAGAAAGGCTTAGAATTAATAAAAAGGAGAATTCAGTCTCGGGTCAATCCGATCAAACACCAATGCTATTGAGGACAAATTCCTGTATGAGATTCCTTCTGGAGCAGTTGAGGAATCAGCTTGGGAACAGACCATCTTAGATCTATTCTTATAAAATAACGAACTAATGATCTTGTTGCAAAAGAACCTTTTCGTAAAAGTGATTATCATGATAGAATTTGAAAGTGAAATTCCCTTTCTCCTATCAAAATGGATAACCTCATACTTGTCCACATTATATTCCATCTGCCTCTCTTCGCTCACTCTCACAGCCTGTCTCAATCCTCTTGAATCCCTTTATGCATCCTCCTGACAACTCACATTTCTATCTAATTTGGTGACTATATTTAGTCTGGATATCAAACCTACAGCTCAGCGAGCAAACCTACACCCTAAACTATATTTAGTTCCCACATCCAAAACATTGATATAGATTGCTAACAGTGACAGCCCCAATAATGATCCTTGTTGTACCGCACAATCAAAGCCTATCACCTCTGAATGATTCAATCATTCTTTCTCTCTGATTTCTCTTCATTCACTAAACCATCATCTGTGCCAGTATATTATCTCCTAACCGATATGGTTTAATTTTATTTACTAATTTTGTGTATGAAACTTGTTCAAAAACCGACTTAAATTCCAAATGCATGCTTGTCCAGTTTGATTTTGAAAGGATGTTTTCTCTTGTGGGGGAATCTAGAACTCAGGGTCATAGTTTAAAAGTAAGAGGTCGCCCATTTTGTGGTACAGTGGCTCAGTGGTTAGCACTGTTGCCTCATGGCACTAGGGACCTGGTTTGATTCCAGACTTGGGTGACTATGGGCAATTTAACATGGCCAATCCGCCTCACCTGCATATCTTTGGATGACACCGGAGCACCCGGAGGAAACCCACACAGATGCTGGAAGTGGACCTGGGTCCCTGGCACTGAGGAGCAGCACTGCTAACCACTGTGTCACCCCTTAAAGTGGATAGTTTAATTAAATCTTTTCACATTTGCAACAACTATGGGATTAGTGGAGCTTGATTTCCAATGTGTTGTCCTAATGAATCATCACAACAATTATCACATCCTTTATAATAGATTCTCATGATTTCCCAAACATTTACATCGCATTAACAGATCTGCCTTTCCCCTTTTTCTGTCTTCCACCTTTCCTAAATAGTGGGGTTAGATCTGCAACCTTCCAATCTGCAGACACCATTCCAGAATCTATTCTTTTTTTGAAAGATGACATATTCTCTATAAATATTGCTTTCAACATTCTGAGATTTAAATCTATGGGTCCTGGGGATTTGCTAACTCTCAGTCCCATTACTTTGTCAACTAATTAATGCCAATTGCCTTCAGTCCCTCACCCTAACCATCCTTTTGATCTCTATTTTTGGCAGAGCTTCTACATCTTTTTTAAAAACAGTCACCAAGTAATGATTTAGCTTCTCTGTCATTTTACAGTTGCCGTTATAAATTCTCCTGTCACTTCATGGAATGTATTTACACTTATCTTTGTAAACCTCTTCATTTTTGCGCATTTAAAGAAGCTTTTTTTATAGTCTATTTACATACCTAATTTATTTTTGTTTTATCAGTTTCCTTTTCAGTTAGTTTAAAAAGAAATCCCCAGACCTCAGGCTTTCGATATTTTTGGTGACATTATCGGACTATTTTTTCGATCTAACATAGTAGTAAACTTCCTTCTTTTTGACTTTGTTTTTGGTTTTTGTGCCTCAAAGCCATGTTTTCTCTAAGCCATGTATTCATTCATTTAAAGCTGCAACATATCTTGCTGGCCCTACCTTCATGGTTTCCTTTGGTTCAATTTAAGACCCTAGATTTGGATGGAACTGCATCCAAATTCTATCCTGATAATCACTTTTACGAAAAGGTTCTTTTGCAACAAGATCATTAGTTCGTTATTTTATAAGAATAGATCTAAGATGGTCTGTTCCCAAGCTGATTCCTCAACTGCTCCAGAAGGAATCTCATACGGGAATTTGTCCTCAATAGCATTGGTGTTTGATCGATTGACCCGAGACTGAATTCTCCTTTTTATTAATTCTAAGCCTTAAGCCCTGACTTGCCCTGACTTAAGACTTTAACTTATAGTCTGGAACTGCTGGTAGCTTCTATGGGGCAACTTTTTCACGCAGAGGGTGGTACATGTATGGAATGAGTTGCCAGAGGACATGGTGGAGGCTGGTACAATTACAACATTTAAAAGGCATTTGGATGGGTATCTGAATCGGAAGGGTTTGGAGGGATATGGGCCTAGATTGGGTTGGGATATCTGGTCAGCATGGACAGATTCGACCGAAGGGTCTGTTTCCATGCTGTACATCTCTATGACTCTATATTAACCTGAGCTTAAACATACACAGCTTTACGTAACCATTTCAGGGTTTTATCCCAAGATTTATAGTCTGGGACTATCATTAACTCGATTCTAAGGTAGTCTAGTTTCATTATATCCTTCCTTTCTCAGGGGCATCATCATTGAACGACTGCTCAGGACTGCTAAAAACTCAAACCAGATTCAAAAAGCAATTTTTCTCTCCTATCTAATGGTGTTTTCCTTAAATTTAGAGGATCTTCTCCTGAACGTTTAACTGGAGTTTGTTTATCTTGTTCGGTCATAGAAAGTTGCCAATATACAAAAAATATATGCATAACTCTCGTCGTAAAAATCTGAACTTGAAATCAATGATATTAAAGATATGCACAGATCACAATATTTAGGTCATACATATAACCATATAATTTAATATCACTTGATTTTATTGCATACTTTTTTACAGTAATAAAGTGAAAAGATTGAGGAGTCAGACACAGCATTGAAAGATCTAAGGTAGAGGTATTTTGGAAAAACCATATCAAGTACAAAAACAGCTTGTTTGATGCAGAAAGCTAAGATGGTGAATCTGTTTGTGAGACTGCTTTTGTTTCAGAAATCTAGGATTGAAATGTTTAGGCCCCTCAAAGAAATCAGACCTGAGACATCATGGATAGGACCATGTCAGGGTCCTAGGGACATGGGCTATCACATAGTTTGTGGCAGAATCCGATCCATAGTTTAAACAGGCCTACCCCTACCTCATGCCATCTTTTATACTTTTCACGAGGTGAGTTTTTCTCAAGATGAATTGCTAATATCCGTGCTTATAAATTGGTAAACACCTCAGGAATGACCGAACTAATCTCATTCATATTCAACTTATTATCTGACCAAAATCTGTCAAATAAGCTGGACAGGCAGGGTACATAGTATCTCAATGGTTTAAACTGCTGCCCCACAGCAATGGGTTCAACTCCCCCTTGGGTGATTGCGTGAAGTTTGCACATTCTCCCCATGTATGTATGTATGGGCTTCTTCTGGTGCTCTGGTTTCCTCCCACATTCCAAAGTTGTGCAGGGTAGGTGAATTGTCGATGCCTAAATTACCCACAGTGTCCAGGAATGTGTTGGATTAGTCATGGGAAATGCAGAGTTATGGGAATAGGATAGGGTAGGGGTGTGGGATGCTTTTCTGAGAGTTGGTGTAGACTCAATGGGCTGAATGGCCTGATTCCACACTGGAGGGATTCTATGAAATCGAGAATTCCCAACTCAGTTCACCGCTTGCTTCAAATGACCTCCACGTTGGACATTGGATGCCAACATCTCAGGCACAGTCCATGGGTAATGTCCACATGTCCTTATGTTCACAGTGACATGTGTCAGTCTCCAAGAACTTTCGTGGCACATCTCTGGTCCACTTACAGAACACTTCAATGCTGCACTGTTAATTCTCATTATAACTCCACAGCAGTGATACTGTGGTGGTCAGGGACTGCACCAGGCTGCAGTTCTAGCCTCTTCACTCACTGTCATAGCACTCACTCACTCTGAGCCTACCTCACTGTGTTGTCTTGTCTTTTTGCACATTGCTCTTTCAGCCAGAAATACAGAGCTTATACTGCGTACTGTTTAATGCTCACACAACAACCAGGAAGCCTTTTTTTGCTGTCAGCAGTCCTCAGACAGGCTAAGAGAGATTGCCTCCACTCAGAGGGGCCCAGCACAGTAAATTGAGACCAATCCCCGATATCAGTCCAAGAGCTTGGACACAGGTAGTCAGCCCTTGGAGCAGTCAGGGTCAGGATGCTCTCTGTGTAACAGGTGTGGAGCTAAATGTTTGGCAGCCCACCACCATCTTGATTCTATAAGCCCCACTGGAGCTGTTTTATTTCTGGATTGAGTGTGGGGGGAGGTATTCTGAAGGATGAAAGTGTGTGACACGATGATTACTGTTGGTGCAGGTGGGGAGGGCTCCTGAGTGAGTAGGCAGTGTTGAGGACATGTGTGAGTGAGTAGGCAATGCTGAGTGTATGAGTGAGAAGGTAGTGCTGAGAGCTGAAAATGTGTTGCTGGAAAAGTGCAGCAGATCAGGCAGCATCCAAGGAGCAGGAGAATCGACATTTCGGGAATGAGCCCTTCTTCAGTGCTGAGTATGAGTGAGTGAGTAGGCATTGCTGAGGGTATGAGTGAGTAGGTAGTATTAAGGGTATGTAAGTGAGTAGATAGTGCTGAGGGTATGGGTGAGTGAGTGGGTAGTGTTGAGGGTATGAGTGAGTGAGTGGGTAGTGTTGAGGGTATGAGTGAGTGATAGGCAGCTCTGAGGGTGTACAATATTCATGGTATTCAGGGTTAGATTGGGTGAGAGTGAGTGAAGAAGGTTTTGAAGGCAATAGTGACAGCAGGAGAGTGTGAGCCTTGATGAGTTGTAGGTATAGTGGCAGAGACAGACAGAGTGTGAAGTATCAGAGAGAAGGTGGCATTTACACTGACAGAGTGGAGAATGTCATTGGCCTTCTTCCGACAGCACTGTGCATTCCTCCAAATGGCTTTGACTGCAATTTACACCATCAGACACCACAGCCTGGCAGGGTTTAGTGTGGTGACCCTCACACTTGGTTCTGGGGGATGAGGAAGTCTACTGTCTGTACCTCCACTTCCAGCAGGATCTCCAGGACAGTCCCTGTCCAGCAGTGTGTGTGCCATGTCCAGGGTAAGTCTCAGGAAGTGTGCTCCCATCTCTGCAATGACAAGGCTTGTCTGGCTTTTAACAATGGCACAGCCCACAGGATGCCTGCTTCTCAGAGGATATTTGGGAGTAGTGAATTGTTCTGGGAATGGTGCATGGTGAGGTGTGGATAGAATTTCGAATGAGAGGTACCACAGGGTCAGGATAAGTAGCTAATGAGGTGTGTTTGGCATGATCAGATCCCACTGGATCTTGCAGTGAGAATCCCTCCAACATACATGATGCAACTTGCACTTAGCCAAACAACATAAAATTCTGTCTATGCTGAGATGAAATTATCTAGTTGCTCAAGGAATGTATCCCTAAGACAGGCCTGAAAATTAGAATAAATTAACTAATGGTAAACTTTTCCAAGTAATAGATATAGTACCTATTGCTAATTGACTGTTCTAATATAGTAACAACTCATAAACCAACCTCTTGGCATAAAGCCAAATTCAGATACAGATCCTCACATGCAGTTCTCCAATCCAGGAGGAAGAAACATCAAGAGAAAATTCAGAGAGTGTAGCAGCCAAAAAACATTCACTGAAGCTTGCAATTCGTTTGAGACCCCAAACAGCTTCTGATGCAACTGAGAAAACTTAAACCCAGAAATTGGGATCTATGAGAGCAGGCCACAACCATTCAGGCTGCTTCTATTGTTCCAACTTTTAAAAACATCTAAAGGCCTCACCAACTGTTTACTTAAATCCTCTTCAAGTTTTCAGTTCGATCTCTGTCTCACATCTCTTCAAAAAAAGAACAAAATAACTTTTTAAAGTCACATACATGCTATGGAAGGAGACCTATGTAGATTATAAACAGCAGTGCAGATTATTTTGGGCAAATGGTCTATTTTTGTGCTGTAGATTTGCTATAATTGTAAGCAGCAGCAGTATTTAATGGTGTTGTCTATTTAGAGTACAGTTTCTGAGTGCAGCCCTTCATATAGCTGGACAGAATATTCAAAGTTCACAGATTCCTGCATCTTATGATAAGAATACCTAAAAACAGAATTCTAAGAATTACAAACTATAAAAATGTCATCTCCCCAGGCAATAAGTGGGCATCCACCATGTGGGCATCCCATAGGCCAGTATACAGTAATCTGCTGACTGAGTATAAGAGTTTCTGCTCTATGACCCTCAGTGTTGCTGGTGTGGGACAGTGAAGCAGCAGGAGCAGTCACTCTGCATGAAGGTTCTGACAGTGGGAGAACTTCACTGATAGACTCTCCTCCTTCAAGGAAGCAGCACAGGTAAGGACTAAGGATCAAACAACAAACTGGCGGGGGAGTCACTGAAATGATGAATGAGATTTAATTTACATCCATCAGTGGGTTTTGAGTATCACTGGTAAGACAGAATATATTGACTGTGTCAAAATGTCCAGAGGACAGTAAGGGTCAACCTTCCCTTTGCTTTCCTCTTCGTAGTGGTCAACAGTGAGTTTTAAGGTCAGGAGTAGGTTCTTTCAAAGGGATTTGAGGAAATTTTGTTTCACCCAGGAGCTGGCGGGTATCTGGAAATCGTTGTTTAAAAGGGGAGAGGTAAAAAGAGGCTGAAAGCATCATGTCTTTTAAGAAATATTTACATGAAACACAATGGATTGAAAGACTTATGGACCAAAGGCAGGAAACTGGGATTGGAATGGATAGGTGCTTGATGATCAATAAAAACACAATGGACCAAAAGGCCACTTTCTATAACACACCATGGTCGTAGATCTGGAATCATATGTAGACTTGACCAGGTAGAATTGGAGGATTTCCCTAAAGGAGATTAATGGTCCAGGTGGATTACAACAGCTGATCATGGTTACATGGTTGCCATTAGGTGAGAGTTAGTTAAACATCCACGATGTCCCACAGTGGGATTGAAACCCACACCCCTCGAACATTAGCCTGGATTCTGAATTGCTGGTTCCAATGATGTCATTCAACACCATCACCTCCCATTCGATAGTTTTTAACACAATTACAGCTCAAATTTAAATTTTCCTCATTTTGCTGTCTCCTTTTCTCTCCAAGTTCTGGCTGTGTTTGAAATGCTCACTTCCACCAAGTTAGGAGTTTTAAATTAAATTTTAACTAGAGAAACTAACAAATGGCAGGAGACGTTTTGTGGTGAGATATCAAGAACGGGTAGTGCTGAGGGGTGACCTTGTTGAGGTTTATAAAATCATGAGGTGGATAGCTGAGGGGTGACCTTGTTGAGGTTTATAAAATCATCGATAAGGTGGATAGCTAAGATTTTTCCCCAGGGTAGGAGATTTCGAAACCAGAAGGCGTAGGATTAAGGTGAGAGGGGAAAGATTTTAGGGGCATCCTGTTGACATAGAGGGTGGTGGGTAAATGGAATGAGCTGCCAGACGAAATGGTAGAGGCAAAAAACAATTACAATATTCAAAAGATACTTGGGCAGGAATATTGTTAGGACAGGTTTAGAGGGATATGGGCCAAACACAGGCAAAGAGGTTTAGGAAACCTGTTCAGCATGAATGCTTTGTTTCGGTGCTATATGGCTCGATGGCTCTGTTAAAGGGGTATATGGTAAAGAGTGAAGGACTGCTAGATGTAGGGAACTTTCTTTTTAATTCACTTCTGAGACTTGGCTGTCACTGGCTGAGCCAGCAATTATTGCCTATCTCTAGTTGCCCTTGAGAAATTGGTGGTGAGCTGCCTTCTTGACCTGCTGCAATCCATGTTCTGTAGGCAGAATCACAGTGGTGTTAGGGGAGGGAACTTTTTAAGGCTCATAGTTATTGCAATATCCAGTGCTTCGAGCAATTTCTTGTTATCATATGGATTGAATCAAACTGTTAGTAACAGTGGGGACCTCTGGAGGAGGCCAAGATGGATTATCCTTCGGGCTGAAGATTGTTATAAATATTTCAGCCATATTGTTTGCACTGATATCCTGTGCTCCCCCATGATTAAGGACAGAGACACTTGTGGAAGCTCCTGCTCCAATGAGTAATGAATTGCCCACAACCATTGACAACTAGATGTGTCAGGATTGCAGAGCTTACATCTGATCTGTTGGTTGTGGAATGGCTTAGCCCTGTTTATCCCTGGCTGCTCATGCTGTTTGGTAGATAAGTTGCAGCTTCATCAGGTTGACAGGTATTGAATGAAAAAAAATTAACCCTTTGCTCGCTTTAAGACCAAATAAGACTTAGTTAAAAATCACACAACACCAGGTTATAGTCCAACAGGTTTATTTGGAAGCACTAGCTTTCGGAGCGCTGCTCCTTCATCAGGTGATTGTGAAGTATAAGATCATAACACACAGAATTTATAGCAAAAGTTTACAGTGTGATGTAACTGAAATTATATATTGAAAAAGACCTGGATTGTTTGTTGAATTCGCTCATCTGTTAGAATGACCATGTTGGTTTCAGTTTTCTCATATGTAAATCACAAAACTTTTTAATAAGTTACATTCTCAAGTGAACTTTAACCATTGGTGTCATGTCGGCCCAGATAATGCATTGAAGGTGGGAGCTTCCCTGTGTGAGACTGTCTGTGCCACAATGGTCAGACTGATTCGAATCTAAAAAAAGGGATTCACAGAATCTTACGTGGATTTATGCAGTTTTTGAGCAAAATGAAATGTAATTCTGCAAGATTCACCCCACAAACTTATATGTGTATGTGTGCATGTGTGTGTGTGCATATGGGAGCGGGGGTGGGGGGGAAGGGAGGTGAGGTTTATGAATGTTTTTGAGAGAGTGTGTTATGTGTGTGAGTGTGAGTGTAAAGGGGTATATGTCCGTGAGAGGGTGCGTGTGTGAGTGTGGGAGGGTATATGTGAGCTTATGAGAGAGGGTCTGCATGAGTGTATGGGTCTGTAGGAGTCTGTGTGCGTGTGTGTGTGTGTGTGTATCTGTCGTGTGTGTGTGTGTATCTGTCTGTGAGAGTGCAAATGTCGTGTGTGTGTATAGTGCAATGGGGTCACCCGTAGTGTGACATGAATCCAAGGACCCAGTTGAGGCCACCCCATAAGGACCGAACTCCTAGTCCAGCATCTCCAAATCAAACAATAAGACTTAGGTTTCATTGTCTAAGCATTTATTCATGCAAGCATGGGAGGTGTACACATCAGAAATGGTGCACAATTCTCTGACTTGCTGCAAAACAATTGTTTGACACTATTTTTCCAGATAACACTTTTTTCCATAAAAAGCTTACATATTTACAGGCTTTTGTCTCGAACAAATAATGTTTATTTTACTCTTGTTACTCACAGGGCTATATTATCCAATTGTATTCAAATCTGTACACATGGCTATAATATCCAATCAAGTCATTACATCTTCACATCTACTACTGTGAGAATGGGACCCGGGTTCAATTCCCGCCTCAGGTGACTGACTGTGTGGAGTTTGCACATTCTCCCCGTGTCGGCGTGGGTTTCCTCCGGGTGCTCCGGTTTCCTCCCACAGTCCAAAGATGTGCAGGTCAGGTAAATTGGCCATGCTAAATTGCCTGTAGTGTTTAGGTAAGGGGTAAATGCAGGGGTATGGGTGGGTTGCGCTTCAGCGGGGCGGTGTGGACTTGTTGGGCCGTAGGGCCTGTTTCCACACTGTAAGTCATCTAATCTAATCTAAAACTTTGTGAGTATCGAAAGGTCTTCGCTTTCAGATATTCCTGGTGTTGGTATCAGATTGCTGTACGAGGACTGAAGGCTGCAACTTCCGAATATACCCCTTAGACTTTGAGACAAGATCATTTAGAGTCATACAGTCATAAAGTCCTACAGCACAGAGACAGGCCCTTTGGCCCAAACTGGTCCATGCTGGCCATAATGTCCATCAATACTAACCCCATTTCCCTGCACTTGGCCCATATCCTTCCAAACCTTTCCTATCCATGTATTTGTTAATGTACCCGCCTCAACCACTTCTGATGGCAGCTCATTCCATATATATACCACCCTCTGTGTAAAACAGTTGCCCCTCAGGTTCCCTTTTATTCTTTCCCCTCTAACGTTAAACTGATAACCTCTAGTACTTAATTCCCCAACCCTGGGAAAAAGACTGAATGCATTCATCCTATCCATGCCTCTCATGATCTTATACTCTTTCATAAGAGTCTCAGTCTCCTACATGCTAAAGAAGTCCTAGCTTATCCACCCTCTCCCTATAACTTAGACTGCTGAGTCCTGGCAACATCCTTATAAATTTCCTCTGCACTCTTTCCAATTTAATAATATCCTTCCTCTAGCAAGGTGACTAAAACTGAACACAATTTTCCAAGTGCAGCCTCACCAACGTCCTGTACAACTGTAACGTAACTTTCTAACTTCTATACTCAATGCCATGACTGATGAAGGCCAAAAGCCTTCTTCATGCCCTGTCTACCTGTGACTCCACTGTCGGAGAACCGTGCACCTGTACTCCAAGATCCCTCTGTTCCACTGCACTCCATAAGGCCCTACCATTCACCATGAAACTCCTACCTTGATTTGACTTTCCAAAATGCAAGGCCTCACACTTATCTATACTAACCTTCACTTGCCATTGCTCGGCCCACTTCCCAGCTGATCAAGGTCCTGCTGCAATTTCTGATAACCTTCCTCACTGTCCACAATACCGCCTATTTTAGTGTCATCTGCAAACTTACTAAAAATGCCCTGTACATTATCATCCAAATAGAGTCATAGAATCATAGAGATGTACAGCATGGAAACAGACCCTTCGGTCCAACTTGTCCATGCCGGCCAGATATCCCAACCCAATCTAGTCCCACCTGCCAGCACCTGGCCCATATCTCTCCAAACCCTTCCTATTCATATATCCATCCAAATGCCACTTAATTGTTGCAATTGTACCAGCCTCCACCATTTCTTCTGACAGCTCATTCCATACCCGTACCACCCTCTGTGTGAAAGCGTTGCCCCTTAGGTCCCTTATACATCTTTCCCCTCTCACCCTAAACCTCTGCCCTCTAGTCCTGGATTCCCCCATCCCAGGGAAAAGACTTTGTCTATTTATCCTATCCATGTCCCTCATAATATTGTAAACCTCTATAAGGTCACCCCTCAGCTTCCGACGCTCCAGAGAAAACAGCCCCAGCCTGTTCAGCCTCCCCCTATAGCTCAAATCTTCCAACCCTGGCAACATCCTTGTAAATCTTTTCTGAACCCTTTCAAGTTTCACAACATCTTTCTGATAGCAGGGTGGCACAGTGGCTAGCACTGCTGCCTCACAGCATGTGAGACCTGGTTCAATTCCCGCCTCAGGTGACAGTCTGTGAGGAGTTTTCACATTCTCCCTGTGTCTGCATGGGTTTTTTTTTAGATTAGATTACTTACATTGTGGAAACAGGCCCTTCGGCCCAACAAGTCCACACCGACCCTCCGAAGCGCAACCCACCCAGACCCATTCCCCTACATTTACCCCTTCACCTAACACTACGGGCAATTTAACTTGGCCAATTCACCTAACCTGCACATTT